>NW_008653162.1:1059-24742 GCF_000695815.1 Acanthisitta chloris
GAATTGTTAAAATAATACCTCATGAAACCAAATCTGAAATAGGTGCCCACTGTATTGGAGCCTCCCATGTGTGTCCTGTGTGTCCATGTCCTTGCCTGTACCTGATTGTCACCTCATGCTTCCCAGAGCAGGGACACTGTCACCTGTGCATCCTCTCTGGACCAGTGGTAAAGAAGAGGTGAGGGGAGTCAGTCTGAGCTTCTGACTGTTGATGCTCCCTGTTGTCCCCAGTGAAGTGCCAAGAATTGTTAGGTCACTGCCCTCCAGGGAGCCCTTCTCCTACTGGCAAGGAGATTCTGCAGTTTGAGAGGTGAGAGAGAGATGGTTATGGAACTCCTTGCTTGTGCTACAGCCCCCACCACAGAAAAAGTCATCTAGGGAATTATCAAATCTGTTTATGAGAGAAAGAGATCACTTCTTCTGCCTGCAAACATCTGGGATATCATTGATGACTTGTCCAAAAGGTTTAACACAAAGAGAAAGAGATCACTTCTCCTGCCTGCAAACATCTGGGATATCACTGATGACTTGTCCAAAAGGTTTAACACAATAACATCTAGAACAAAGTACAGCCAAATTTTCAGATGTAGTAATGAGAAAACCTTTGCTCATTATCTTTAGATCAAGTTAGCAAATACCTCTCCATGGAGAATTTTAAGAATTGACTTGGCAATCTGAACTACTTTCTAAAATTAATTTTTGAAGGCAGAAGCAAGGTGTCAGTGCATTTGGGGACATTAGAACTATTTCTGAATTGCTCAGTGAAAGTATAGCCAAGTATTATCCTCCCTCTTCTACAGGCATAGAAATCTGGATTCCTGATTCTTAACATTCTTTCCCTGCTTAGCAAATAATCACAGAAAATGTGTCACGTTGCCTTTAGTTTTGCTTGTTCATGCAAAGGATTCATGCCCAGTGTCATTGGCCAAGCTCCTACCTTTTTCCAGCAGGAGAAGGCTGTGTACCAAGTCCCCTTCCATGTCATAAACTTGGACTCGTTGTGACTATCCAGTGCAATCAATCTGCAGGCACTTCTAGGAAACCACAGACCTGCTGTGCCCAGGCCTCTTTTTGCTTGCACAGTCTGTCTGTATCCTGTGCAGAACACACTCTGTTACCTGGACATTTTTCTTTGCATTTCTTTTAATCTAGAATCAAGTCTACTGTATTAAAAATATAGATGTATTCCAAAGAGCAGGTCCTGAACCTAGTTTTATTACACCTAGTTTTATCCCGCACTTAGTAGAAAAACTAATTCTTTCGTGTTCATTCTGCTCCAAGCTTCCTAAGGTTTGCCCTTAGTTTTATTCCACCTAGTTTTATCCCGCACTTAGTGGAAAAACTAATTCTTTCGTGTTCACTCTGCTCCAAGCTTCCTAAGGTTTGCCCTGCTTGCTGTACGTTCAGTTTCAAAAGGAAAGGTGAGAAGTGTTACCTTCCCCCCTGGAGCAAGCATGAGCCTGCTGTTTGCTGTCCCCCCTAAGGTGTGGATTGAAGCCTCTTGAAACAGAGATAGGCATAAACCCCAAGATTGCTATCACTGAGCTATTACACAACAAGTGTGGGTGCTGGCTGCTGCTATTAATTTCTTACTGTGATGAAGTCACAGGCTTGCACTACAACAGATCTCTTTTTTTTAGTGGAAAGTAAACTCCCTCTGTTTTGAGGGCTGCTGATTGGGACCCCGTCCCACAGCCCCTCAGTGCAGCCTCCTGACAGCAGGGCAAGTAGCTGAGGCAACAACCAAGGGCCTGGTAGGCAGCCCCAGACAACTTCTGGTGCATATATATGTGTATGCTGTGGATCTCATGGCATAGCTGTAACCAGGCCTGTTCCACCTCAGTGCTGCTGACACACAGTAGGAAGAGAGACTTCCAAATCAGGTGTCACAGACAGTGGCCTCCAGCAGGCCAAGTTCTCATCTACAAGCCATGAAGACAGACAGAAACATAACTTACCGAGGCTGGATCATTCTCAGGAAATTTTCTGCAGCAATTTGTTTACTGTTTATAAGGAACTGCAGTGCTTGTCTAAGAGGAATGGACCTTTCTTGCTCACCAAGCACCAAAGGGCCAAGCAACCAGCACAAATTTAGGCAAAGCAATGCTAATTTAGGCAAATTGGTAACACTCTTCCTTTCTTTCCACAAAACTATCAAACAGTTTATAGAGTATGGAATGAATAGTGATTTTTTTAAACTTTGATTTGGCAGATACAGTGTTCTAGCTAGGAAACCAGGTGCATTAAATTTGCAAAATAGAATTCATGCTAATGATTTCTTTTACACTCAGATTTTAAAAAACCAAATCAATTGTGCCTTCAGGACATGTGTTTGTTACAGTTATGAATGAAACAGAAATGCTGGGAAAAAACGTCTTGTACATAGTATATTTCATTCCATGACTTATGCTTTACTTTGAATGCTGTATCCTGTAAGGGGAATGATTGCTGTCTAAAAAGGGGCTGTAAGAGGGAATACCTCTTTTTCCAATTTGCTTTGGGTAAAATTTTGAAGGATAGCCACACTTCTGTGGCTTAAACCCTTCTAAATGTATTGATGCACAGACAAGGCTCAAAAATACTAAGTTGTATTTTTCTGGTTGACTAAATGAAGCTGTTGGAAAAAACCAAATCTTGGTAGGGCAGTGTTGTGGGTACTAATAAAAGGTACTTATGTATGCCATACAGCTTACTCCAACAAATAACATCAAGTTATATAGTAGTATCAAAATCAAAAACTGTTCCTTTAGTTTTTCTTATACTTTTTCTAGTTAAAAATATTTTGATTTTTTTTTTTTTACATTTAATCTTAGACAGACCAAATTTTTACAGCAGTACATACCCCACACAAAAGTTCCAATGCTGCTTCACTCTCTTTCTTCTACTAAATGGAAGGAAGAAAAGAACATTCATCTTTGCCTATTAAGGGAATGATCCAACAGCTACAGATGCAAGCCATATACATGATGGCAAACAATATTTTTGAATATTTTCTTTGGGAAAGTATTTAATTAGGGCAAGAAAAAAATACACCTTGTGAGGGCTTTTTCGTTTACAGGCAGTATTACACTTAAGTCGTAGTCATGTGAAATTGGTTAGATCTTTCTGATCTAACATACATATTTTTAGTTCCAGGTTTCTTCCTAACTGTGGTTTAGCCTTTAGTAACTTCAAAAGGTAAAATTACTTTCTCATGCATTGTGTGGAGCACACATTATCTCCTCTTTTAAAGTTTTACATGTACCACATCAAGTAATACACTTATTTTGCCATAAAATCATGTATCTTTTCTGGAACACAGACTGAGATGTTTAATAAATATTTTTAAATAAGATTATACTGGTGCCCATGGCCTTTGGTTGATATTCCAGTAGTTAACAGTAATGACTATTGAAGAAATACAGCAGTTAAAACTCTGTCTAATGTTTAATGTTCAGCAACTGCATCCTGAGGTGCAAGTTCTGCTTTCAGCTCTATGTTTGTGGATAGAAAAGCAGAAGCAGTGAATTTGTAAATAGATTAAAGCAAAGTAAATTATTGTAGCTGAGCTTCCTGGCAACCGTGGACTTTGCTAATATGTCAGTGTGCAGAATCACAGACTGCACAGTAAATCTGAGCTGCTCTTGAGAACAAGCGTAAAACCACAGTAAACTGAGCAGGTAAACAAGGACTAGAACTTTCCTGAACTGTAATAGCAGTAAGAGAAATACTAAGGTGAATATAGAAAGAGCAATATAGAAGAAGAGAATGACAGAGAGCTCATTAAAACTTTGGGTAAATGATTGCATACTCATAGCAAATGAGGATTACAGCAGCATGGTATTTGTACAAAGGGTGAGTTCAGAGTGCATAGCAGCTTATTTGTGGAAAAAAATCAAGAATAAGCTAAAAGGCCTTAAATAGACACAATTATGGACTATTTCATGGGAATAGATTAATCGATAAAACAGGTATGGGGTGGCCAGTAACTAACAGCACAGAAACACAGATAATTTTGCCATGAGTAATGCTTTCTCTACAGTACTGCAATGAGAGAAACAACATATGTCAGAATTAAACACACTTAGCTCCAGGTTCATCTGCAGTGTAATTACAGCTTAGTCCCCAAGGTAATGTGTTTGGATCTAGTTATTTAGAAAATGTTTAGGCAACGTCATTTACATCTGAAGTCAGAGGCAAGGGAAGACGTTTGGCTTCCTTCTGCAAGACAGTGGAGTAGCATTTGCTTTTGTTTTCTTCAGACAACATGTGGAATGATTGTGAAGGTTTTTCCCACAGTTCTTACACCATATGGTAATCTTCGTGTTCTACACATTGCTGTGATAATATTAGTGTTGTTACAGGAAGCTGTAGAAGACATCTTAGCAAGAACAGTGTTTGACAGCTTTTTCTATTATCTTGCATATGTGTTGCATGTGACCTGGGGATGTAATGAAGTACTTGTTTACTGGTATTTGTGTCATTTCTGCCTCTTCTAAAATCATGATACAGACTACTAGTAAAACAGCTTCTAGTTTTATCAGTAGAAACATTCAGCATTAGCCAAACCTATCTCTTCAACGAGTATTTGCTAGAAAGAGATAAAGGAAGTTACAGTCTACACTTCAGATGTTTTAAAGCCTTTTAGAAAACACTTAAACTGTTAACTAGGTCATCGGGTAAATAACCTCAGAAGAGTTTATCTGTTCAAATGGCTTCTGCTAATTCATTTTATTGCAAGGTGTGCATTTCTTGTAGTATTGTGTATGTGCATTTCAATATTAATTTAAAATAAATATTAAGAAGGATGATTTGAGTTCATGCTGTTTCCATCTTTTATTGCAGGTGGAAATCTCACAGGAGCAATATTTAACCCAGCACTGGCTTTTTCATTACATGCAGATTGTTTCTATGACAAATTTTTGAGTTACTCACTAGTATATTGGATAGCACCATCCTTGGGTAAGTTCTTAATACTTTGTCTTTGAGAAAGTGTTATGTAGTACACAGTTCAAAAACCAGGAAATAGGTATTCTTGATGTGATAGTGTGCTCGATTTCAGCTTTACATAAAATCCAGACAATAGTTATAATGTATGTGTAGAAGTCATTCAGAATCATGGTTCCATGCTGCAAATTCAGGCTGTTTATTTTCAACTTGTTTGATGCTCAGTGTAGAGAGCCTGCAGCACTGTTTTGTGAATCATGGAATGGTTTGGGTTGGGAGGGACCTTTAAAGGTCCTGTGGTCCAAACCCCCTGCAATGAACAGGGACATCTTCAACTGCATCAGGTTGTTTCCAGGGATGAGGCATCCACCACCTCCCTGGACAACCTGTGCCAGTGTTTCTAGTTATATCTAGTCTAAATCTGCCTTCTTTTAGTTTAAAATCATTACCCCTTTTCCCATCAATCAAGCGTTAATGCTGAGTTTTAAACACCGTTTTGATTCACAAAATAACATCTACTGTTTTGATCAATTTATTTTAAGAAACAACCATATTATGGTGTACAATTGTTTGGTTTGGATATCACGTTCAAAGTCTAACTACATATACTGTGGACAAGAAAATGTACTTACCAAAAAAAGCACAATTCTAGATGGAAGAAGGTTGGTGTTTAGGTTAGGGTTAACTAGTTAGTTGTAAACCAACAGCTGTTTGTTCGGGAGGTTGATCCATTCAAAACTGCCTATTGTTTGGGACTTTATGCCTGCTTGGTATTAAAATCCAGCCTGTCTGAGGTATCACACTGATCAGAGGTTCACTTGTCGATTCCAGCAGAATACTACCAAGGAAAAGAGGCTACCTGAATGTAAATATTAGCCTGATTAACTTCAAAAAGAGAAACATACTGGTTAGCATGCAGTTTCTCTCTTGTTTTGTGACAGTATTCAAGAACATGGGGATGATAAATTTTTTTAAAAAAACTACCCCCAGGTATGAGGACAAGTGCTTTAAATATGCTTCTCAATTATTACTTTTATATCAAATCTTTTTTATCTTCATAGTGTCTAAACTTTGTAGTTCCTATTCTGTGTTTTTCCCCTAGTCACTGCTGGAATCAGTCTCATTTTAAGAGTAAGGAATGTTAGCAACTAGGTTTTTTTCTAACTTAAATTATGGTTTTAATTTTGAAGATAGTGATTTGAACTTCTAGTTGTATGCAGATGAAAGTGCTCCATGTGACACTTCATGCTGTTGTTTGTTTACAAATGTTGAGCTTCGTGCTTAAAAGGGTATATAAAGAAGCAGTCTGTTAATCCTGAGTTCTTTCATGGCTGTTAATCCTATTAGAAGGTGCAACAGTGATGAAGGCACAACGGCGTGTAAAATATACACAGGAAACATCACAAAGGGCTCCTGTTGTAACCAAAACCTTCCTTTTGTTGAGTTCAGGTCTGTGCATGTTCTACTTCCTTGACTCTCAGTCCGTCAAAAATGGAGACAGAAGTTTTAGACTAACATTCACTTTAATATCATTTTGTTAAATTAGATCTCCAAACAGGATGACTGAACAACAGAGTAAGCTTGATAACAGTTAGCAGTTAGTGAAGTATCTTAGGCAAAACTGATCAGCATCACTCGGGTCCTAACAGAACATAAAATATTTCTCAAAATTCAGCTTAGCTTTTTGGTATATTGACTGATTTCAACATGATAGAACCATTTAGAGATCTTCCAGGTCGTAAATACTTGGGATTTAATATTTTGGCAAGGGATCTAAAGAAACAGGAGGCATTCTGAAAACCCCATGTTCTACTTATTTGCCAAGATGTGTCCTGCAGAACAGCTTTACAGAAAGCCTTCAGGTGATTTAATCAGCAGATATTAACTCAAATGGGCCTGTGACTTGAGGAATTCACAGTGTGATTAGGGAGAGATGTTACATTTCTGTGAAAATTCATCAGCAGTGGTTTGTCATTAGTTAACATCTAGCAAAATGCATACTGACTGTGTTGAAGACTGTCTCATAATTTAAGAGGGAAGGGAACTCCAGGCTGAGCTGCTGTAAAGATGTGGAAACTCAGGACACATCACTTCTTGCACAGTGTCACTACTGTAGCCAAACATTTAGTTACAGATCTCAAGTCTGTGGATCATCTGAAGGGCTGAGTAGTCTAATGGTAACATAAATATCTCCTTGGAAAACAAGGATGCTTCATGGATATGTGGAGACCTTACTTTATAAGCCAAGAGCTGCAAACAAATACAGTGTCTGAGGTGGAAGTACAGAGGAGATTGCTGTATTTGAAATATGATGAATACAGGAGTGCAGATCTACAAATCTGAAATGAAGTGATTTTTCTCTGACGCTTGTTAAAAAAAAGAAAATACAGGAATAGAATTTGTTGTCCCACAATTGGACCAAATGATGGGGCATCTAGGAAAATGACCTGTTACGAAAATTCTCGTAAAAAGAACCTCTAAGCAGAATCATAGAAGTAGGTGATATGGGGATATTTTAAATTTAGTTGTAAAAATTATTTTCAGAATCCATGTGTCAGCAGAAATACTGTTTCAGGTTTCCTAGAAACAGGCAGAGTTGTAGTGATATGCTAATTTAATATCTTACTTTTCCCAGCATCTCAGATGGTTAAAGTACTTTGTTCTTCCTTTGGAGAATTCTTTCAGGAGTCTGTTAGCTTTTTTTTTGTGATTTGCTGTAATAACTACCACATGCAGAACCATGGACTAGCATACCATGAAGCTTCAAACTGCCAGGGCAAAGTGCAGTATGTTCTCATTTATGGCCACAGCAAAAACCCACGAGGACAAGGAGTCAGGGAGTGTTCAGTATATAACTGATACCCTGAACTAGCTGTAAGCGAGTTCTTAACCATCAGCTTTAAAACAATTTTCTTAGAAAGGACACTTGAAGCAAGAGGAAGATTAATTATCACCTTCAGAAGAGGAAGATGAAGTAGAAGTTTCCTTTTAGGATAAACAAATCTGCTGGTGGTTTGTGGTCTTTCAGGGATATAATTGTGGAACTGTAGTGAATTACTCAGTTTTCAGAACAGCTTCACCGATGTTTTGGTGAAGGCGATTCTCCAGCAGCATTAAACAGCTAATTCCTGTAATTAATACAGATGTCAGCAAGTGTTTATGACTCGGCACAGGCAGGCCTGGTTTTTGCACTGTGAGCATAGACACAGCATGTACCAGTGGAACAAAGATAGTTTCTGTGTTTCTGCCAAAGGAATTCATGTTGGTTGTCTAGGCATGATTATACCATTAGTAATGATGGGGACTGAGCTAATGCTGCTCTTTCAGTACCAGGGAGATGGTAGCTATGAATGGAAGAGTTGGTGACAAGATAGTCATGAGGTCAATAAAATGTGATGCGCTTTCCTGGACAGGTGCCAGGTTAGAATGTCATAAAATTGTATCCTAGAGTGAGGGACATTAAAGACCTTCTAGTTTCAACCCCCTGCCATGGGCAGGGACACCTTCCACTAGACCAGGTTGCTCAGAACTCCATCCAACCTGGCCTAGCATCCTGCTAGGTTTCTAACAGTATAAAACCAGAATCAAGGCCACTTCTTTAGATCAGTTTTACTAGAAAGACTAATACTGTTCCATAGATGAAAAAAATTTTCATGATCAAGATAGAAAATAAGTGCCACAAAAGTCACTTAGCAGTAGACGTAGATGGAGGAGGTAAGCAAGGGAGAAGGAAACAGGTGAGACTCTTACCTTTCTGCTCAGAAGAGAGGATATTCAGAGGCTTCCAGCAAGCTCAATACATTTAAGCGTGGAGCTTAACAAAGAAACAAGAGTTCAGAATCCATGTGCAGTGAAGTGACTAGCATCTCAGGGACTTGGTAGCAAAGGAGAGTTTCAACAGACAACTAGAAGTCTCCTACTCCCAGGCTCTGGTCCTCCTAGGAGTTTTCAGTGTAAAACTTGTATCAGTGAGTGAATGCAATCCATGAAGTTCCTAGAAAACTGTCAGTAATTAAGTCTAATTCAAATACTAAAGGGCCAGCGAGTGGTAATCCTGTACTTGACCTGGTTACGGAGAAGAGTGGGTGGTGGATGTGGCCTCTTGGGTTGTAGTCCTTGCAAGAGTTCAGGGTCCAGAGGAAGACTGGGAAGGTAAATAGCAGAGCTGTTCAGACTTTAGACTTCGAAACAAAATTCTGCTTATTTAGGGAATTGCCAGGTCAGTAGTCATTCCCTTGGAAGCTGCCATAAATATGAAAAGTATCCCATATTTCAAAAAAGCTCAGTGAGAGCTCAGTAATAGATTTTGAAGTGCAGGAAGAATCTGCCATGTAGTTAGACTAGGAATTTTGATAGAAAGCCTTTCCCTGCTGGCTAGACAAGGAGCTTCGTTATGAACAAATGAGAGCATGTAAGACATTAAAATAGGGAGAGGCAGCAAAGGAGGAGTACAAAAGCTTTGCACAGGCACTTAGAAACAAAATCAGGAATGTCAGAGCTCAGCTGGAACTAAGACTAGGGATATGCAGAGTTACAAATACACTAATCACAAAAAAGAGAAAATGCAGGTCCATTGGTGGATAGGGAAGGCAACCTGATGACAAGGCATGGAAAAGGCTGAGGTACTGCATGTCTTTTTTAAACCACTCAGACTTCCCAAGCTCCCAAACCTCTTTGTAAAACAGTAAGGTTTTGGAAAGGAGGCAATAATTAGTGAGGGAGCAACAGGGTAGGAACAACATAGGTAAGCTCAGTGATTGCAAATCTATTGACTCAACTGGGATTCATCTAGAAATGCAGGTAGAGTTGACCAATGTTAGTATTGTTCCTCATTTGTGAGAGGTTACAGCAGTTGGAGGCTCCCACCAATGGGAAATGTACTAATACTGTGTCTGCTTATAAGGAGAGAGAAGCCAGGGAACTATAAACTATTTGGTCTCACCGCAGTCATTGGGAAGATGGTGTATGTAGCCTTAGAATCCATTTCCAACTATGTAAACAACACAAAGGTAATCACAGGAACAGTCAGCACAGATTTAGCAAAGGTAATTCATGCTTCACCAGCTCTATTGCCTTTCATGATGAATGAAGATGAGAATGAGGGAGGGAGCACGGATGCAGTATACCTGCACTTTAGTGAGGCTTTAGACACCGTCTCCCATGGGGTTCTTGGTTCAAAGTCAAAGGAGTGGGGTCACACAAAAGGCTGCCAGATGAAATAAAAATTGGCCAAACCACTGACCTCAAAAATCAATGTGTTGACACCTGGCTGATGGCCAGTAACAAGCAGAGCATGCTGGTGTCAGTGCTGAGAGTTCAGATTCAGGTTTAATAGTGACCTGAATTAAAGTCTGTTCACAAGTTTGTTCTCTCTGCAAGTAAGACAAAGCACATGATTCAGCAAACTGGGATCAGCACATCATGGGACATTGCTGCCTCCCTCTACTCAATGCTTGTGAGGTGCTGTCTGGAACACAGCTGGTCTGGAGTCCCCCAGTTTAAGGGCGATGTGGAGAAAGCAGGATCCAGTTAGTGCAGGACTACCAAGATGGTGAAGGGTCTAGAGTACCTGATCTGTGAGGGGGGGCTGAGGGAACTGGAATTGTTTGGGCTGCAAAAATGAGGTGAAAGGGTGTTTTAATAACAGTGAGTCATTATGTCAAGAGCAGTTACAAGGGTGACAGAGATTAACTATTCTTCTTGGCAGACTTGGTAACATTAACACCGCAAAGAGTGGCACGGGAAATTGAGATCAATCTTCAGGAGAAGGGTGCAGTAACATTGAAACTAGTTTCCTGGAGAAGTGCTACAGTCTCCAGCTAGGGAAGAGCCTCAATGGGCTATCCAGCACAGACAATAGTCCTGCACTGAGTGGGAGTCCAGAACAGAGAGAATTCCTTCCAATAAGCTTTTTCTGTGATCCAAGAAGCTTCATAAAGTACAAGCTATGGGTGGGCAACACTGTCAACCAAGATCCTCTTAATTTCTGAAAGAAAATAAAAATATACCCATATATACCAAAAATATACCAATTTTTTTTCCTCAAAGAATGGTAATAATAAACTGTGTATTTGGATGCCTTTTGTTCGTGTATGATTCTCATGAAGCAACTAGTCTCTAACCAATTTTTCTGCATCAGAGTAAACCCTAAACTAGAATGATCTTAAAAAAAACCACCCACCCACTATCCCATACCCACTTGGCAGCACCTAAAATGATGTGGTTATCAAAACAGATGCTGCTATCAAACTCAGCTGAGGGATGGAGGCTAAGCTGCTGGTTCAGTGACTCAGACATCAAGCTACAAAGAAAGGAGTCCTGAGACAGCAACAGGAAGGTGAATGTGTTGGATTCACCTGGTTGGCCAAACTGCTCTGCCTTTGTTTTGGCTGATACAGGTTAGAATTAAAACATGAGACATACCAAGACAACCAAGATTATTAACTCTTGAGGAGCACTTGCATGGTCTGTTGAAGCTAGCAAAAGTACTGATGCAGTCCTTGCTGTACTGCATACTCAATACTCAGTGCTCAAATACTTGAACATGGTATTTGTTTTCAACACCAGTACTGTGTCCTCCTCAAACACATTTAAATAAAGGTACTTTCTGTAATTTCTCTTTTCAGGTACAATACTTGTGGCTTTTATATGGGACGAAATCTTTCCTCGGATATCCTGAAACATCAGATCCTGAAATCTGGCAGTACTCCATTAAAAAATACTTCCAACATCTGCAGACATAAAGCTTTCAGAGAACTGTTGACAGACTTACATACCACCTTTCAGTTGTATTTTCAGATTTCATGTTTGAAATATTTGACTTACAACTTTAGTACCTGAACACAATTTTGTAAACGTGTATTGGGATTTTGGGAATATCTGCCACCGTTTTAAGTTAAGCCATATGAATGTGAAAGACTGTTAAAACACTGAAACTTTGTCACTTTAGCCGCAAGTGCCATTTGCTGACCTTTATTACAACAGCATGCAAAACTGATTTTAGAGAAAGACCCAGTCCTTTCAAGTTTGATTTGAAGGGGTTTCTTCCCATAGAAGGAACCTGCAAAAAAGGAGCTGCAGATTTCGCTCTTGTATTGACATCATTGTATTCTTAATTGCCATAGACATAACTCTGAGATGAAGAAAGGCTACACTACTGCCTAGAAGAGTTTCCACAGCTCTATTCTAGAGGTACCTGCACCAAAATTAAAAGTCTATAGGACCAGCATTGTTTTAATAGTACCTGAGTGCAGGTAAGTAACCCCTTGCTCCCTTTCAGGAAGGCTCTGCTCCGTCCTGCCCCACTGTAGTCTGTTGAATGTTTATCTTGGCTGGAAAAAGCAGTAATAAAGTACCACAAAATTCCATAGACACACACATAAAAGGGCATTTTAGGCAAATCAGATATTACTGCTGCCTCTTCACGTAGACAGGGGATATAGGGATGAATCATGTGGAACTTGATTTGTCCTTGATTTTATGTAACTCTTACCAATCTATTTTCTTTCAAAACAAATGAATCTGCACTACAGGAGAATAAATAACAGAGCTAAAAACGACAGGAAAGCCAAATACACAAACTGGCACAAACAAGCCCTTTATAGCCTCAGCTGAGGCTATAAAACACCACTGATAAGCACCACTGGGAGCTCTCATCCTCTGAAGCTCTGCTTCTAGCATTCAGTTTCTTGTTCCGGATGCAGCTTAATTTTTATAGAAGCCAGAATATATTTTTCAAATTTAAGAGTAGAATTTAGTTTTTCATTTTATAGTTACTAGTTAATCATCTATCCTCTCAAATAAGTTCTACAAAGATCTCTGTAGCATATCCCTCGACCCATCATCCAAGCCACCTTACAAGCCAATATTCTAAGAGAAAGGGAATCAGATGGGGGGGTTTTTTTCACAGTAAAATTATGAAGCAAGTCTTTAACAGCTACTGTTGTCAGCTATCTTTTTGCAAGGGTTTGGGAAGTAAATATTTTCATGTATTTTCTTCCTTGTGGCAATAAAATCTTTTCTCACTTTAATTTTCCAAGGTACCTCTAAGATTATACTACAAAATGAAACCTACTGTTTGAATGTGCTTTACATACAAGAGTCCTATTCATGACCCTGTAATTCAGTCCATAATAATAATAATAGCAGCCTGCTAATACACTGGAGAGAACTAGAACTGCTGGGTTGTCATTTAGCAGCTCTTTGATCCTAGTGTGAGTTCCTACTAAAAGAAACTGGTCCTTGTTAACACTCGTCACAGCAAAGGCCACCCACCAGCACACTGAGCCTGGGAAGAGGTGATCCTTCAGCTGCTTTCCATCCAGCATCCACTTATTTGTGACTCAGCCACAGAGAGCTGCTGGAACAGAAATCAGGCATGGGACCTCTGTAAAACATGCACTTTTGTACCATGTTCTGCTTCTAAAACAGACACTTTGGGGGGCTTCTACCTTCCCTTTATCACTTTACTGCTTTTACCTATTTTTAAAGTGATCCATACCTTATAGACTTCCCATCCCCCTCTCCCAGCCATTGTTAGCCTCATTCCTTATGGAAATGAGCCTTACATAATTTACATGGTTGGCACGTTTCCTCTGAGCCCCTGAAGCCCACAGGGTAAAGGCCTAGAAAATAAACCTCAAAAAGCATAAAACCAGGCAGGGAAGTGAGAAAGCAGAGACACAATCCCACAGGGCAGACCAGATTTACTAGATTAGAGGCCCTACTGGCACGACATTTTTTACAGCCTGCAAAAGCAAAGTCCATAAAGCAAAGAGGTCAGATCAGATCTGACTTCTGTGGGTCTTCATTGTATATTTTGGCATAACATTAAGAGTTTAAAAAAAGTTGGTACAAATCTGGGTGATAAGTGAGTAGTTGCTCTATTTATAGCCACCAGAAGTAGAATATAAAATTAAAATAAAAATCACTAAGAAAGAGACAAGCCTTAAATTGACTAAATTACTGCAAAACAAAAGGGGGGGGAACCCCAAAAGCAGCAGAAAGAATGAAAAATAAAACAAAGTTAGGAACAGGGGAATTGAACTGGTTTTGGTAGTACAGACAAAAATGAGTATTTTACATTGAAAGTAATGATGCTTCAGAAGAACCCTAAATAAAAAGTTTTATGGAAAATGAAACACCTCAATTCACCCAACACTTTTCAGCACTACCTTCAGGGCTCATCCAGGTTTATTTTCACCTCACCAAATTTAATTTGACTGGAAGCACCACAAGGTGCCTGCTCCTGGAGCTCTGCATTAGTGCAACACAACTTCTCCCTCTGGAGCTGCTGAGTGCTCAGATGTAGTGTGAGTGCCAAGGGGAGCCATACACAGCTCAGCTGCCCTGTAGGTGGCTGTGCCCATCCACCAGGGTGTGTAACAGCCTGCAGTCTAGTGTGAAAAACAACAGGACACTGCAACTCAGGTTTACACACACACAAAACCCCACCGGTCTACCTTAACAGTGAGTGGTGACAGAATCCAGTGAGCCTTTTCCCTAACTATGGTGCTGGTAGACTTTTACCTGCCCTGAAATCTCACCATGCCAAGATTCTCCAAATCCCAGTGCAAAAATCAGCGCATCAGTCTGTACCCTCCTTTGTTACTCTGCATCCCTAACAAAAACATGCACATATTTACATAAATACATATGTAGATAAAGGTGCTAGTAAAGAGTTTCTTGTAGAATGTCTTGTGTAACATGTAAAATACCTCATTTATTCAGCAACAGCAACGGTTCATAATACTATTAATTTGACTGGCATTTCTAATGAACAGGCAACAAAGAGTGGTTATAATTATCCCATACCATGAAACCAAACCACATCCCAGTGTGCTAATCAGGGCAGGACCACTCAATATGATTCCAAGAGTGTAGGGCTGGTAAAGAAAACTCTTCATATACCAACACAGCAATAGCCAAAACCCACCAAAACCCAAAGTCAACTTCAAACCAAAATAAACTGAGGAAGTTTGGTATGAGACTGGGGAGGAGGGGGAACAACCCAAAGTTGCTGACATTACCCCATGGCAAAGACAGCACCCCACAGAGAGATGAAATGGAAAGCTCCAGCAGCACCAGGATCCTGGCAATCTAAAGCTAGCTTCCAAGCCTGGGATGTGTCAGAATAATTCTATCACGTGCACACTCTGCAAATATTCCACCCTTTTATCTTCTCATCTAGGTAAATGATGAAAATGGTTTCCCTGGGGTTTATTTTGTTATGGAAGAGAGTGCTAAAAGTCAAGGGCTCAAGCTGCTTGCTGAAGTAAAGGACTGAGAACTGCAACACAGAGCTGGCTGTGAGATACAAAAATCTTAGTTTATTTAACAGTGTTGTTAACATTTAATACAAAGACAAACAGTTCTCTTTCTCTGGAATTTACAGACTTTATTCCATCTCCTCTCCCACCCAAACTCTGCTCTCAGAGAAATGAAAGGGATAGCACTGAAATGATAAAGCCAGTTACTTGAGGGGCTTTTAATTTACCTTTGCTTTTAATCCTTGGCCAACCCTATTTCCTTTAGTCCAATTTCATAACATTTCTATTTCCACTTTACTCCATGGATTCAATGAACAGGTACAAAAATACAGAAAATTCAAGGACAATCCCAAATTCTGTTCTAATAACAGTTTTATTTCTGAAGTCTCAGAATTCCTACAAAGGCTTCTTTGAAATGCCAGAGAGGTTGCCCAGAGAGACTGGGTCTCCCTGATCCCAGAAAGCATTCATGGCCAGGATGGGATGGGGCCCCAAGCAGCGTGATCTATTGAATGGCATCCCTGCCCAGGGCAGGGGGGGTTGGAACAAGATGATCTTTAAGGTCTGTTCCAACCCAAATCATTCTGTGATACCATGAAATGACCCCTGATTAGCCCCATTCAAGTGTTAGATGCAAGAGGTTTTATTGTTTTTGTTTTGTTTTCTTTATTTTTAAATAACTCCGTAGTGGTCACAAATGCCAAACCCTGTTCGAAACATCTCTACAAGCATTTATAGACCTAGATGTCTAAGCTCATGTCATTAAAAGAAAGGTTAACTCCCGATAGTCACTGCAATGCCTTCGGTTTTACAGCTTATTTTGGAAGTGCCGCAAGTGGAATCTGAAAGACACAAAACACCAAGTTTACACAACTGGCATTAAAATAAAAGGTTATTAATCTTTGCAGAGTAGCAGCTATCTGTTGTTTGCAATCTGAGGACAGCACTTTACTGCAAACCCACTAATTTTCTGAAGGGCTGAGCACCTCTGCCTTCAGCAGCAGCTCTGAACTCAGGTCGGCTAAGGACAGCATGTGCTTACAGCATGTACCAGGGCAGCTGCACTCGGGTGCCCAAGCAGACACTGCTGCACCACAACACACTGACACACCAGTTGCTTCTGAACAATTACTGCAGCCTCGTGATGCGCCAGACAAAACACTGCTTATTGCAAGACCAGTGGAAATGCCCCACATCAACTGTCAGCAAGTCTTCCAGGAGCTTCAGCAGGCGACTGTCACATCTCATTGGGGTAACGAGCAGTGACATGCAACAGGAGTGTACCACAAGGGCATTGCTTCAGAGGCAGAGCATTGCACTGCTCTCTAAAGATGTTCATGTAAATCGTTTTGCAGTTCAGAAGGTTAAAAGGGCTGAGCTGCCCCATGGAATACTGATAAGATCACTGCATGCTTCTTCTCCACCCTGAGTTTCAGAGCACAGAAGAGCCAAGCCAACCTTGTGCTCAAACTTGTTAGCAGGGTGATTAGTACAGACCTCCGAGAGCTGTCTGTCACTTTGCACCTTGGACTGCTCATTGCTGCCTTAGATCCTACATTTCTGAACTTACTTAAGTTACATCAACACACTCAGGCTGGAGGTTACTTTAAAAAGGACCATGACACCCACAGCTCCCGAACTGCTACTTGGAGCAACGTCACTGCAACGCCTGACACTGCACGTGCAGGTCACTTGATCTGCCCTGACAGGGATCAGCTCCTCAGCTCTGATCAGCACAAGCAGGACAGGAGGAAACCCTTCTCAGTCACCTCTCACAGCATTAATCTCCTACAGGCACATGCCACACCATGGAAGGCATGGAATAAGCAGCAGGGAGAATTCCACTGACCGAAACTACTTCTTACTGGGTGTATTTGCACTTTGCTAGAAGATCAGTCTACAACACTTAAACTGGCACTTGCAGGTTCCTTAGACATCTGCTACCAGCCACTAACTCTCCTTAATCCTGCCCAAGTTTAAAGCAGGATAATGAAGGAGTCATATTTGAATTTTCCAACAGCAGGATTTTTATTTTATTTTTGATAAACCATGGACCAAAGTCATCTCAGAGATGGAATCATTAGAGCCAAACTGTCCATTCAGTCACTGAAAGGCACTTCCTACAGCTGTTCTTTAATTTGCAAGTGTGTCCTTTATCAAACTGGATAACCATCCAGTGGCAGGGCAACCAGCATCTACACTTTGTTTGGAAGAACTCTTTGTTCTGCAAAGTCTTTCCCAGGGTAGAAGTGCAACTGCAGAAAAGTTTGAGCTCTTATACCAGACTAAATATCAATGCAGGACCAGTGGCAGTGGCTGAGGTCAGTGAGAGAACACAGGGCTACTCAGACACTTTCAAAACTGCAGGAATATTAACAGCAGCAAACTAAAATAAGCAACCGAGGAGGAAAGCAGCTGGGCATGACTCTTTGCAACAGCCTTCCCTGGGGACTGCAGCCTCTTTCTTAGGGACACTAATCACTCATCAACTACTTCTGACCCATTTCCACTGTCTTTTTTTCAGTGTGTCATCTTCCTATTTGTGTCCCTTTCCTCCTTCCTCCCCTGAGCTTTTGGCTGTCTGCTCCACAAATGTTTTCTCCAGCGTTTCAAGTGGGATAGTTCGCTTTAAGGTAGGAGCTGTCGGTCTCACTTCCAAGAGAGGTAGAAGAACTGGGACAACACAGCACGTGCAGACTGTGCACTAGTGAGCACTGCTGAAGCAACCATGGGATCACAACTCCACTGTGCCTGTGCACCTCCACAGACAGTCCCAGAAAAAGCTGCTCTCCCTCTCCTGCCCAGTGCCAGTGAGGAAACAGTGGCACATCTTGTAATGCTACTAACAGGAGAAAAGCAACACAGGTGATGGAAGGCAAGAGGACACACTGGCACAGCCACCTGAGCAGGGTGTTCTCTCAAAGCTCTGCTCCTGACAACAATCCCATCCAGACTGCTGGGTAACTTTATCAGCAACTGTTCCTGCTCCACTTATAGTGAAGGAAGCGACAGACTTGCAGCACTGTGTGTCCTGCCCCCTTGGACAGCCTGGGAAATCCTACACACTAAGGGTGAAATAATATTCTAAGAACAGTAACTTCTCAGAAATGGCTCCAGCATTCATACATCAACATGTAAAAGCCTTTGAGATTGGACAATTCTTAAACCAACTAAAGGGCTGACCTGTCTTTCAGATAGGCACATCCATGCAGGTTGGCTCTGCAGGGTGATGGTTTATGCCAATAGGCATTTTTGGATAGATCACTGAACATCTTTCCACATTTGTGATAACTACAGCTACCTTTTCCTTTCTCTAAATCACCATCATCCTGATACCACAAGACAATTCCTGTAGGAGATCTGGGATCACATACATTGCACAGATAAAAAAGGAGAGAAGGCTCTGCAGGACTAAAAAGCATTGGTGTTGGCAGTCAGAAGAACTTACAGCAGCACACGTCCTCCTCAGTGATCGACTTCTGCGTCTTCAAACTGCCCGGCAACTATCGGTGCAATGTCCACCTCCATACCATCTGCAAAGACAGCCAATGCTGAGTAACCAAGCGGATGTTTTCCAGGGAAAGGCAACACTGCTCAGGCGGCCAGCACGGAAACGCCTTCGCTGAACCTCTCAAAGCTGCCCAAGGAAACGAACCTGCTCACAAGTTTCTGGGTTTGTTCCAGCTCTACTGGTCAGTCACTGAAAGACCTCACCGCTTCCTACAGCCGCACCTCACCCTGTCTTATCAAAAGACTTAAGCGCTGGATTTAAACATGCTTTAAATGTGGTTTCAGTGTAACAAAGGGCATGATTCCTTTGAATAGCTCTAATGACACTCTAGCAGAAAGAGGCTGGATCCTGTTCTGAAACTGGTCTCAACAATCATCAGGCTGAAAGAAAGGAATAACCACTCTACACTACAATGTCAAAAACTAATGTAATTCTGAAACCAAGCAGCCCTGGGGACATTTGTAATTGCAGCAGACCAAGCAGCAGTACCATAGCAAATAAGATTAGGAAAGTAAACAAAACTGATTAAGATGACTCTGAGACATGTGACATATTTGCTGTTATACTCATTTTCAAAATTCTGGGGTTCAGAAACCTGACTACACTTTCAAATGAAGGGCACTGCTAAAACAAGTGTACCACCTAAGGTTGTCTTTACATTACATAAATTTATTCAAAGTTTCAGAACAAAAAGAACCTGTAAACAACTAACAAAACAAATAAGATTAAAAAATCCTCCCTGTGGATGAAAACAAGTTATTTATTGTTTTGTTGACTATTCTAAGCAAGCTGATCGCTAAAAATCCCCAACAGCTGTATCATTTTCCATCTTTCAAAAACATCAGAGCAAACCAAAAGTACTGCAATTTATACTTAGAAAAAGAGAAGCAATACTACTAAGCTACTTCTCCCAGGTAATATATTGCTCTGTGAAAGCAGCATGCAGAAAAGGCAAGTCTGAGATTTTGCTTCCAACAAAAAGAAATTTCACCTCTTAAATACACATTTGTACAATCTCTAAACTAAGAGACAGCATCCTACAGAAAAACAGATCATTTTAAAAAATTTGAATTCAAGAATTCTTAACACAGCAGCCCTCAATCTACAGCAGGCAACATACTGCCTGTAGGGCCACAGGCATGTGGGCAATACCTCAGCTTTTGAGATAAGATACCATCCACAGCATGATACTCACACAGTCCTGGTGTTTATGGACTAGCCAGATTGAAAAAACACTGACATCTTACAAGCACAGGATGGTCTGTGTTGTAAGGGACCTTAAAGACCATCTCGTTCCAACCCCCTGCCATGGGCAGGGACACCTTCCCCTAGACCAGGTTGCTCAAAGCCCCACCCAGCCTGGCCTTGGACACTTCCAGGGATGGGGCATTCACAGTTTCTCTGGACAACCTGTGCCAGTGTCTCACAATTCTCATAGTAAAAAAATTATCTCCTTTTATTGTCTGAATCTTCCCTTCTTTTAGTTTAAGCCAATCCTCTTGTCTTATAGCAACAGGCCTTACAAAAAAAGTCTGTCCTCATCTTTTAGTACTGAAAGGCCTTAATAAGGTGTCCTCTAGAGCCTTCTCTTCTCCAGTCTGAACAAACCCAAGTCTCTCAGCCTGTCTTCACAGGAGAGATGCATCAGCCCTCTTGTCACTCTCATGACTTCCTCTGGACTTGCTCCACTAGGCCCAGATCCTTCATATGGACCCCAGGGCTGGATGCAGCACTCCAGGAGGGATCTCATGAGAAAAGAGATGACAGACAGAATCACCTCCCTTGACCTGCTGGTCACACTGCTTTTGATACAGCCCAGGACATGGCTGGTTTTCTGACTGAGTGCACATTGCCAGCTCATGTCCAGACCTTTCATCCAGCAGCCCCCCCAAAGTCCTTTTTGGCAGGGCTGCTCTTAATCTCTTCATCCCCCAGCCTGTATTGATACTGGAAGTTGCCCCAATCCAGCTGCAGCACCTTGCACTTGGCCTTGTTGAACCTCCTGAGGTTCCCACAGACCCATTCCTCAAGCTTGTCCAGGTCCCTCTAGATGGTATCCCATCCTTCAGGTGAGTCAACCACATCCCTCAGCCTGCCATCATCTGCAAACTTGCTGCAGGTGCACTCAATCCCATTGGCTGTGTCACTGATGAAGACATGTATTCTTTAGTAAAACAAAAGCATTTCTTACCTTCAAACTCCCTTATTGAGTCCTCTGTCCTCACTCCAGCCATGTTGTACTGGCTGCTGACAGACTGGGCTAACATGCCTTCTAACCTCTCCAGCGTGGCCTGACCTTCTGCAGTTAAATGTGACAATCCTTCTTCGTATGTGTAAAAGCTTGGGATGTCACTTTGTTCCAGCTCTGCAAAAACAAGTTTGTGTTCATCAGACCTAAGTTTAAGAGCCTGCATCAAGCAGGACACAGCTAGGCATGTTACGCTCAGATGAACTGTCTGAGATGAAAAAGCTGCTTACATCAGGTACAGAAAACACCCAGCGATGTGAACCGAGCACACAGCAGCATGGGCACTGGACCTGTGCTAGCACAGTCCCTGGGCACAGGGAAGGCTGCTGTTTGTGCCTGGGGGCTTTTGAGAATGAGAACAACGCTTTGCTGAGCTCCAGTGATTTGTGACAGCTAACTTATAGGTTTTCTGCAGATCTGTGGCTTTCTATACTGTGCCCATGACAAAAAGGATGTAATAAACAATCATGACAGATACCAGGTATCCAAGTGTTGGCAGGTATTTCAAAAGAAGCAACTGTTACCAACCGCGGGCCTCAACGTCGTACTCCTCCCCTTCGTAATCATCATCTGAATCGTTGTCGTCTGGGTCTGGGTGCAGAGCTTGGCACTCACACATTGCTGAAAACATGGCTTCCACTGCAGGAACACAAACACCCCTTGTTTCTCCACCAATACCCCCAAAACAACACCCAAGAAACTCTGAACTCAAAAGTCTCCATTTTAAAGCACTGGAATTCTTCCCGAGAAGCACCTGCTTGAAATGTTCCATCCCCAAGCCAGATAAAACTATTTGCTTTGTTCTTTTCAGCACACAGAAATCAAGTAAATAGAGAAGGACCCTGAAGGATCAGGGCATTTACATATTTATACCCCAGTGCCCTCCAGGTCTAGCCAGGGCTTTAAACTAAAACAGAACACCCTCCTCACTTACAGGCTGATTTGTCGCTGGGTACAAATCTGAATTCTGCAATTGGTTCAACCTCATCATCGCTGTCATCCTCCTCCTCCCCTTCAGCCATGGGAGCCTCTTTTGTCTCATCTTTAGGAAAATGGAAACATTTAAGAGAAACATGTTTATTTTGTCCATTTGTTTATTTGTCACATTTGTTTATTCTTTCAGGAACATATACAATCAAATTAGACACCTGGACATGGCCTGAGAGAGGCATAAAACCCCCACTCTCTTCTCCTGAAAAACCCCCATGAGACTCCAGGACTCACATGGAAATATGAGGTCCTCTCTCAGCACCTCGACAACACTTGCAAAGCACACAAAAGCTTCCTATTTATAATTTTAGGACTTAGGACTTCTGTAATGGTCACACAGTATATTCACATACTTCAAGAAAATTGCCTGATTCTTATTAAAAACAACTGTGCTCAACCCCCAGTTCACAATTCTCATTTACTTGCACAATGCTATATATATATTTTTTAAAGCACATGAATTTTACTCAACATTACTGTCACCAAAAAACCCCCAACCAAACAGTGTGGCCCCTCCCAGGGGATTCTGACATTCAGAGTGGATGTCTACTTGATTTCCAACATTCCTAGCCAGCCAACGAAGTGTACTCAGGGCTAGTGACAACTATGGGCAAAACACTGCTTCCTGACTCCTCTGCACCATGCACCATAATAAATAAGCAACAAGATGGTGTTTTACTTTCTGTGAATATAAAACCCACAAGGAAGATGACTGCAATTCATCACTCTGTGGCTGGGGACACTGCACTGACAGCCTCAAAAGTGCATAATTATTTTCTAGAGATGGAGAGGCTTTTATCACATGCAAAACTGGCACCACCATGAATACAAAGAAGCCAAGAAGCTGCCAGCTAGCTGCCCCAAAAAATGAAGTGTGCAAGGAAGCTACCCAGTCCTTTTCCAACAGACACCCACAGGCACAGTTTGTTGCTGCAGAGTTCAGCTCTTTGTTTTCAATGAAGTCAAGTCCCAGTGCCTTTTTCTAAAAGAAGGGGTGAGGATAAGGCACATACAGAGAGCACAACAAAAACTTTCAGAGGAAGGACAAAATGTCCCCTGCTCAACTGAGAATGAAGACTCCTGCAGCCAGGAAAGTGGGATAGTTTAACACTATTCAGCAGTTAAAATTACAGGCCAGGGCTAGAATTTGAAGACTAAAATCCACTTGCTGTAGATTTACTGTAGGCAGAGTTCATATATCAAAAAAATAAATACAAACATACAAAAAACCCCACAAAAACCCAGTCTATTAAGGATTTCTAGGTAAGAACTATCACAGGATATCCATAATTTCAAACACCATTATCAGAATGAATTAAAAGCTAGGAACAAAATCTTTCTTCAGACAACGGTCAAGTTTACTTCAAAGTAACAACAGTTAAGGGCACTGAGGAAGAAAAAACAAAAGGTGTACATATAGGTCCCCTTACTATTTGTAGTGATAGACTGTCAGAGAACATTAGTTGCATGAGAGAAGGAAATAATGAAGAGCTTTAATAGCTTAAAAATGACTCTGCCTCCTCATAGTCTTGTATCTTCCATATATACTTGAAAAACCTGAATGCCAGTTTTTAGTCTTAAAGTATGATGACCAGTAGGCATGAAGGGAAAAGGAGACCTGCTCAAGGCCTAGCACCCAATAAGTCTACAACTGAGATGGCAGTTCATGACACACTTAAAACATTAACTGGTCTGCCAGAAGAAAAAAATTAATATGAACTCCCCAAAATCTTCATCTAA
>NW_008653162.1:24832-28184 GCF_000695815.1 Acanthisitta chloris
ATGGTCAAAAGTTTTGTGGGCAATCTACAAAGATCCATTAAGTCTGGTAATATAAGCTGCTGTCTTTTTTTTCTTTTTAAGCAAGCTGTGGGAGAAAATGAATGAAAGCTTCCAGGCTCCTGTGAAACAGCCGGAATTCATAAAGCCTGGAGAGGGCAGCAACATTAACAAATTCAATAAAGAAAAAAGAACACCCAAGCTGGAATCACAGGGAGACTGGCAATCTACAAAGATCCATTAAGTCTGGTAATATAAGCTGCTGTCTTTTTTTTCTTTTTAAGCAAGCTGTGGGAGAAAATGAATGAAAGCTTCCAGGCTCCTGTGAAACAGCCGGAATTCATAAAGCCTGGAGAGGGCAGCAACATTAACAAATTCAATAAAGAAAAAAGAACACCCAAGCTGGAATCACAGGGAGACTGCAGAGGAACTAAACTGTTTGAAATGGTGTAAGAGAGCAGAGAACTGACTCTCAGCAGCTCCAGCTGCGTGCAGGCACATGCTGAGAGCAGAACTGTACAGAAGGGACTCTAAAGGAGTGCAAAGCTGTACTTGTAAAGTAACTCTCCTTGGGAAAAGTGAGAGAGGAAATACAAGCTAATACTTAAATGAAGCATATAATTTTTAAAGCCAAAATTTGCTCTTTTTGAAGAAGAAATCCTGTCACTCAGGACTGCACAGGAGCACCTAAGCAACACTCCAGGCATACCTTCAAACTTGGCATTGACCATGACGTACAGGTGCTCCCTTGGGTAGGCGCTCAGGTCCCTGGAGACGGCGTGTAAACTTATGGTGGGATAATCCAAGGAGAAGCCAACTCCGGAGTTTTCCAGCCAAGACAGACGGCTAACAAGAGCAGGTGGGGAGCAGGGGGATAAGAAAGAAGTTAGAAACTAACAAGAGGAACGCACAGTGCCCCACTCAAGCATGCAGCAAAGCCAACAAACCCCCAAAAAGTGATTATGGACAAGGCACTTACCCCACTCTCCAAGGATACACAGTCCTGGATCTGCCCAAACAAGACTTACCAAGGGCATTAACTGATGGCTGAGGTAAAAGAAGGCTTTTCTTAAAGAATGTCAAACTGAGCAACCTAAACACATTGCAGCTTTATCATATTTGCACGAAATTTCCCTCCCTACCTCTTCATTTTCTCCTCACTATGGAGCCAGAGAGGGACTCTATGTTAGGAACTGCAGGGATAGGACAAGGGGTAATGGGTTCAAACTGAAGGAGAGGAGATTTAGGCCAGATAGTAGGAAAAAGTTTTTTCCTGTGAGGGTGATGAGACACTGAAACAGGTTGCCCAGGGAGATAGTGGATGCCCCAACCCTGGCAGTGTTCAAAGCCAGGGTGGATGAGGCCTTGATCAACCTGGTCTAGTGGGGAGGTGTCCCTGCCCATGACAGGGTGGTTGTGACTAAATGATCTGCAAGGTCCATTCCAACCCCTAAAATTCTGTGATTCTATGATATCTATCATTCCAAATGCAACTACAGAGGTTCCAGTGTGTGATTTATAACTCAAACTATTAAATATTCTGGGTTTTTTCAAGACAAAGAGAATGCTGGAAGGAAAGTCACTATCGTAATTTCTAGAGGATTACAGGTCTGATGTGGGTACAGCTTGTGCGTACGGAAACATCCACCTCTGTGACCAGCAGAGCTAACAAAGCCACGTTGGGGGTACTCCTCCCCTCACAACTAACGTGCTACAACCTCTGCTTCCCCTCACTTTCACTCTCATCCCTAACCACAGTGAGAGACAGCACAGGTTGCCACCACCAGGCTGCTGCTTCCTCCGTATCAATTCTGATCCATGTGTTTCCAGCTGCCAAGAAATCCAACTCAAGCTGGTTTTGGGTGTCTGCAATCAATGAGGTCACACAGTGAACAGAAATACTGAGGGGCAGAAAGTAAGACCTCCACCATGTGGAGGCACTCCTGCAAACACTGGCGTTTTCTGTTTCATTATCAGCAAGTGACTCTGATAAAAGCCCTGCCATGTGCTCAAAACATGCTAAGAGGAAGCTCTCCACCTTGCAGGTGCCTCCCACAAACATCTACTGCAAGCAAGTTACAAGGAAACTCAACATTACACATGCTGAGAATAGACACTGCACGGACAGAAGTTCTGCTATCTGCAACCAAACCAAACAGGACACAAAGCTCCAGAGAGATTCCTCTCCAACACAACATCACTAACAAGCTCAGGTGGGGGAAAAGCCTGTCCAACAATATAACTCATTTACAAATGTTTGCTAGTCTAAAGGTTTTAAAAGACAATTCACTCCTCGGTGCACATTTTAAATGTTTTTGTTCTAATGTCTACTGCAGAATGTCATGAGTAATTTTCCACGGTTAAAGGAAACTACCTGGCTTTAATCATCAAGCTGTCCTCCTGAGCTATGAAATGCAGCGAGGACTTAAAGAAGACTACAAAGAGCTCAGATAACATCTTCCAGAATAACCAGACTGATTTCTGCCAAGTAAGTACCTACAGTTTCCATGTGATTAATGCAACATGAAAGACTTCACAGAACCACAGCAGTTAATAACAGCAGAAAGCCAACAGCCCTGTCCACTCCCCTGCCAAAAATAAGAGTGAGAGCTGCCCTATTTTTAATTACAGAATCACAGAAACATTTGGGTTGGAAGGGACCTTCAACATCACCTAGTTCCAACACCCCTACCCCCCTCAGGACACTTTCCCGAGACCAGGTTGCTCAGAACCCCATCCAGCTTGGCCTTCCAGGGATGGGGCAGCCACAGCTTCTCTGCGTAATGTGTGCCACTGCCTCACCACATGAGTGAGGTGAGGAAGTGAGCAGTAAGAAATTTCTTCCTAATATCTAATCTAAATCTACTCTCTTTCAGCTTGAAGCTATTCCCCCCTGTCCTATCCCTGGTCCTGATGAAGAGTCCTTCCTTTCTCCCCTGTAGGCTCCTTCAGACACTGGAAGGTGCTATGAGGTCTCTCCACAACCTTCTTTTCTCCAGGCTGAACAGCCCCAACTTCCTCAGCCCGTCCTTGTAAGGGAAGTGCTCTGGCCCTCTTATCAACTTTGTGGTCTCTTCTGGACTTGCTCCAACACTTTTATGTCCTTCGTAGGCTGAGAACCTCGGAGCTGGATGCAGCACCCCAGGCGAGGTCTGACCAGAGCAGAGGGGCAGGATCCCTTCCCTCGACCTGCTGCTTTGGAGGCAGCCCAGGCTGTCTTTCCGGGCTGCGAGCACACACTGCAGCT
Organism: Acanthisitta chloris; assembly: GCF_000695815.1. NCBI lineage: Eukaryota > Metazoa > Chordata > Aves > Passeriformes > Acanthisittidae > Acanthisitta > Acanthisitta chloris. Next base: position 28,077 of record NW_008653162.1, read on the forward strand.
CACGTTGAGTTTTATAGAACGGTTTGGGTTGTAAAGCACCTTTAAAGATCAGCCAGTTCCAACCCTTCCCCAGGGCAGGGTTACCTTCCACTAGACCAGGCTGCTCCA
>NW_008653163.1:0-797 GCF_000695815.1 Acanthisitta chloris
CAATGCATATTTAGTATGATGCATTCATCTATAGATTTTCTGCTTTCTCAGCAGTTCTTCATAATGTGAAACAATGGCTCTACTGGGCTATGCAGTAGTGGGGTACCACACTAGTCACTCCTTTCTTCCACTCACTCAGCCATGCTTAACATATATATGACTCGGTGTATGGACTGTCTAAAACATGCTGTCTTTTATATCTGTGATTTAGCAGGATGAGTGGCAGCTTTCTTGAATTCAACCTGCATGGGTAACAGCTTTACTTCACAAGACAGCACTTGATCCGACAGCACTTCATCCTATTTCTTTTGTAGTTGTGTCCTTGTAGTTATTTTCCCATATTTTTCTTTCACCTTCCCATAAAATATCTTTCACATCTGCTGTCCAGCCATAATGGAGACCTGTGAATGAGTAACAATAGTGAACGAAGCCTCCATCACTCACACAAAGCTTTGAGCAGATGCAGGGTAACCAGCTGTATGAATCCACCCTTAGGCTATTGATTATGCTGTCTGTGCTGGTTTGAAAGCAAACCACTGAGAGACTCTGAGTCAGAAGTACAATTTAATATGAAACACAAACAACACAACAACAAATAGAACAGTACAAATTAACAACCCAAAAGAAAGAAACCACTGACAGTCAGTAAATAACCCGACCCCTTGTCAGTCAGGGCGTTGACAGCAGTCCGATTGAATGGTGGCTGCATCCTCCTGGACTGATGGGTCTGTGGGAGCAGTGGTCCCGCAGATCCGATCCTCTCCCGAAGGTTCAGCCGCAGCCCCTTATCCTCTGAG
>NW_008653163.1:1009-14130 GCF_000695815.1 Acanthisitta chloris
CCCCCTTGGCTGCTTTAACCCCTGTGGAGACGACAATAGGATACATACCATTGGCTACCCCCACACTGCAACCCAGGACACTGTCACTGTTTTAAACCTTTTACACATTATCACAAGTAGCTCTGCCTTCAGTCTCATGTTGCCCCTGCTACTCAACCCAACAGGTAATACAAAGAGAGACTATTCTGCAAACTACTCTTTCATTCCTTTAGATCTGAAATCCTTCAACAGGTATAGCACGTGCTGCTTCTTGGGCTTCATCCACTGCTATGGGCTATGATACAAGTTTAATAAGTTGAAATGCTCATATCTGTAAAAATTTAGACATTTGTGCATGGTTTCTAATAAATAAGACAGAACAAGCAATGCATGATAGTGCAAAACAGCTCCACTCTCTGCCATGCATTGTCAAGATGACAAACTGAAAGTTAGATAGTCTATAACATGATCTCATCTGTAAATATATTGGTCCTTGTTATCATCACTGGATGCAGCTCAAATCTGAAATGAAATACAGTCAGAAGTGGGAGAGTTCTCAGTGCTTGACCTGATGTTGGCTGTTGGGCTTATGTGTATTTCAGGTTTCAGTATCTTTTCTGTAACAGAAGAAGCTTTCCACAAGACTCCAAGAGTGCAGAAATTAATACACTGGGGTTTTGGAGAAGGGATAGGGCAGTAAAGTCTTTCTTTTTCAATTTTCAGAGGTGATAAAATTATTTTAATTGAACAAATTAGAATAACTGAGGTAAATACATAGTATTTTCCTTTAATTATATCAAAACTCATAATGAGAAATAGAGAAGTATTTTTACTATAACAGACATTGTCACTGGTGATTTATACTTACTTTGTGTATGTGTGCATGTGCATGCATACATGTTTTGATGTGTACGGGAAAAAATTAGACACTAACTCATGTCATGCAGGTAGAGATTGAGTGCCTGAATGTTCATATATCAGCTAGGCAAAAAAAAAGCTCTGTTCCTTTCGTTTAGTAGTGGCATGTGAAAAATTATTAATATGCCATCAGCCTTGTATTAGCCAGAATCATAGAATCATAGAATTAACCGGGTTGGAAAAGACCTCCAAGATCATCGAGTCCAACCCCACCGTGGTTACTAGAGCATGGCACTAAGTGCCACATCCAGTCTCATCTTAAAAACCTCCAGGGATGGTGAATCCACCACCTCCCTGAGCAGCCCATTCCAATGCCTGATCACTACCTCCGTAAAAAATCTCTTCCTAATATCTAACCTAAACCTCCCCTGGCAGAGCTTGAGTCTGTGCCCTCTTGTCCATCTTCTGTATGAAGACAGCCTTAGGAAGTTGGGACTGTTCAGCTTGGGGAAGGAGAGACTGCGTGGCGACCTCATAGCAACTTTTCAATATCTGAAGGGCCTACAAGGCAGCTGGAGAGGGCCTCTCTGTTAGGAGCTGTGTGATAGGACGAGGGGTAACAGGTTCAAGCTGAAGGAGGGGATGTTTAGGTTGGATGTGAGAAAAAAGTTTTTTTACTGTAAGGGTGGTGAGAGGTTTCCCCAGGTAAGTGGTGGCTGTTCCAACCCTGGTGCTGTCCAAAGCCAGGCTGGATGGGGTCTTGAGCAAACTGATCTAGTGGGGAGGTGTCCCTGCCCATGGGAAGGTGGGTTGTGACTAGATGATCTGTAAGGTCCATTCCAACCCCTAAAATTCTATGATTCTATGATTCGGGCTAATACTGCTTTACCTACAATACTGTATTGAAGGAAGGACTGAAGTTTTATCCTGTAGTAGGTTTCAAGTCCCTCTTTCATATACTGGTTAAATTTAGTGACTAGGACAAATGATTCTCTTGCAATCCATTTGAGGGAGGCATGGAGAGGGTAATGGGGAGATGATTGTATACTCTTTGAAACGTCTTCAAATATTCGAATGTTTGTGAAGTTTTAGATGTCCTTAAAAATGTGACTTCTTTAGAAGACTTCTTTCCTGAAACATTCAAAAATATCACTTAATGTCAGTAAACACACAGGAAGAATATTTTCCACCAAAGGATGCACACATACATGGGCTCATGGAATTACCAGTGGGTGATTTACCATTGTGAGCTTGAAGCTAGAGAACAATCTCACAGATGTTACAGTGGTCTCCTTGGATGTGCTATGCCTTACCCCATTTGTTTCCACTCACAGCATCCTCTTGGACTATTCTTGAACTGCAAGCTATAGAGAGAGGGCTGTGATCCAGTCATGTGGCAGTGATATCACTGACCTCTAATGAATATTTAATGTTTTGTAGCTTGGCTGAGACCAGAAGATATCTTGTAGTTGCAGTAGATGCTTGGTTTTTCATGGAACAAGAGAACTGTGAAAGTCTGGCATGAAGTTCATACTGCATTTGCTAGGTCTGGCTACGTGTTTTCAGTATATTTCAATCTGTGTTGCCTTTTCACTGTATTTTGTATCAGAAAATGAGGAACCTGGAATCCTTTGTGTAAGGGACCTTTAAGAAATGTTTGTTTCCACATTGCCTAGCTTTGATGGCTTTTTGTTGGGCAAAGACATGGTTAATTGCCTCAAAGCTTACTGAGCCACAAGCTGCCTCCATCCATGGAAATTCTCCAGCTGCTGAGAATACAAGACACCATTGTCCACCACTAACATCACTTCCAGCTGCCAAGAGGCTGCGAATGGCTCAACTCCAAGGAAACTGACTGATCACTGCCCTGATAGAGCCCTATAAAAAGGACCAGTGTCCAGAGTATGGTGGATATCTACCACCAAATAAAAGACGACCACAGATCATCAGAACAACGCTGGACCCATGAAGGCAGCTATATCCATTTATACATGACTACGGATCATTTGAACACCGCTGGATTTTTGGTGGTGACTATCTCTGCTTCAGCATCCCAAATCTTGCTTACCTCCCCCTTTTCTGTTTCTAGGTTTCCTACCACCCCTTCCCTCTCCCTTGTGTAATCAATAATAATGCCTCACTCCCTAAAGGTATTTTGACCTCGTTTGTGTCTTAATTCACATTGGGGGAATAGATCAAACACTCCCTTATCAGACAGGACATATTGTAACATCAACTGTCTTCAAATAAACAAATTTGATGTCAAATATTATACCCTTCACACGTGGAATAGCTAAAAGAACCTGGTCAGAATATATTGGACTATGATAGGTGTTTTTAAGCATATAATGCTAAATACCAAAAATAGTTCATCTTCTGACTGTGATTTGGCAGAAGGAAAAATGGTTGACTCAAACCTCAAACACAATATGCAATATAAGTTAAGGAGATAAACTGAACACTTGTGACCAAATATGCTCACTTACTTCACAAAGCCAACCTAGAGCACCCCTCCAGAAACCAGCCTGACCTCCTGATCTAGGAACTGTAAGTATGCCTGCAATTTATGCATGAATTAGGACTAAACCCTGAAACTTTTGCACTGATCAGAAAAGACTCAAAAATATTTATATTTGTGCTGAAGTATGCATTTGCTGGTTTGAGTTGAGAAAAGCAGTAAAAATACATCTGAAGGGCTGTTTTGATGGCATTTCTGACCCATTGCAATGTAGACTTCTGTAAATGCTAGCACTATAAGGCCTTTATTCTGATGAGTAATGAGGTCTTTATCTTTTCCAAGGGAAAAAAAAGGAAAAACATTGTACTACTTGTCAATTATATAGTGCCATATTGGTCATAAAAATGAATCATTGCAAATAATTAGAAGTAAAGGGAATTGCACTGCAAATTCAGGAGCTGAAATAGGCTTTCTTCTGCCTGACATTGTTCATAAATCAGTCTACTATAACTAAATGTAAAAACAACTTGTCACCACAAATGATAGAGCAAAGACATAATATATTTATGAATAGAATGGAAAATAAAGTTTTCAGTTGAATGGGACGTACAAGGACCATCAAGTCCAACCACCTGAACAACTCAGGGCTGACCAAAAGTTTGAGAAAGTTATTTAGGGCATTGTCCAAATGCCTTTTAAGCACCTACAGCTTGGGTCACTGAACACTTCTCCAGGGAGACTCTTCTGTTTTATCATGCTCTCCGTAAATATATGCTTCCTAATTCCAAGACTAAGCCTCCCCTGGCACAGCTTTGAATCATTCCCCATGTGTCCTATCACTGTATCCCAGGAAGAAGAGCTCAGCACTTCCCTCTGCACTTTCCCTCCTCAGGAATCTGTAAAGATGGATGAGGTCACCCCTCAGCTTCCTCTTCTTCAAACTAGACAAATAAAATATCCTCAGACACTTCTCATAGGCTGTTCCTTCCAGCTCTTTCAAGAGTTCAGAACTGGCCCCACAATTAAAATGCTGTGAGACACAGTACTCAAGGTGAGGTTGCACCAACACTTAGCATGGTGGGATAATTGCTTTTATGATGGGCTAGTTGTGCTGTGTTTGATGCACTCTAGGATGCAGCTTGCCCTCCAGGCTGCCGGGGCACACACTGCTGACTCGTATTGAGATTGCGGTCAAGCAGCACTCCTAAATGCCTTTCTCCAGGGCTGCTCTCCAGACACTCTTCCAATTTATATTTGTGTCTGATGCTTCTCCACCCCACATGCAGAATCTAGCTTTTTAGTCCTGTTAAATTTCATGTCATTGGTGACTGTCCAATGCTCCCTCTGCAAGGCCTTTCATCCCTTGGGAAAATCAAGACCACCTCACAGTTTACTATAATCATCACATTTGCTAATGGTGTATTTGACTTCTCATCCAGACCATTGATAAAAATGTTGAATAGAAACTGACCCCTGAGGAAACAACTCTGGTGGCTCATCACCTTGAATCCACTCACTCCACAGCTGAACAACTTGTCCAGAAAGATGTGTTGGAGAATGGCGGGACATAATCCTGGGAATGCACCTGGGGAAGGCTAAAAAGAGCAAGGACACAGTTCCCTGGGAACGCACAGACACAGTCCTGGGAACACACCTGGGAATGCAGTGTACAAGGAAGGCTCTGGAGATAGTAACTTATATATAGATAGGGAGTAACTCAGCTGGGCAGATGGCAGGGGTAAGTTGTCCTTGAGGGTGAGACAAACAAGTTCGAGACAAACAGCTAGGAATGCACCCAAGCCTGAGAAAGCAAGAGATAATCCTCACAGCTGCAACTGTGAGTAGGGAGAGTACCTGAATGCTCTCTCTAGAGCTTACCCAATTATAAATGATTGATAGTTATATGCCTGTCCTGTATTGTATAAAAAAGAGTCTGTCGGACAATAAAGTTGGAGCTTGCTGTATCACCCACATGGAGTCGTCCGCTTGCTTCCCCATGCGGAACCTTCACCTTTCCCAACAAAGATGTTGTGAGAGACAGTACCAAAAGCCTTACAAAAATTTAACAAAAACCCCACATCCACCACCTTCCCTTTGTCCACCAGGTGGGTGACCTTATCATAGAAAGATATCAAATTATTTAAACAGGACTTTCCTTTTATGAACTCACTTTGACTGCCTGACGATTGCATTATTCTTTAAATGCCTGTCAATAATACCCACTGTGATCTCCTCCATAATTTTTCCAGGTGCTGAGGTTAGACTAGCAGGCCTGAAGTTCCCTGTGTCTTCCCTCACACCCTTTTTTGTGAATGGAACAACATTGGCTAGTTTCCATTCATCAGGGGCCTTCCCAGACTCCCAAAACCTTTGGTAGATGATTGAGATGGGCCCTGCCATAATGTCTTCCAGCTCCTTCAATACTATGGGAGAAATCCCATCGGCATCCATGGACTTCTGATACAACTGGTCCCTTACAATTTCAGTGTCCACAAAAGGAAGGTCACTGTCCCATATTTGTGGTCCTCCGGCTCAGGGAACTGAGCAGCCCAAGGTCTACCAATATTTGTGAAGACTGAGGCAAAAAATGCATTGAATGCTTCTGCTTTTTCTTCATTCCTATTTGTCAATGACCACCTTCAGTGACTATTGGCTCAGTCTTTTCTTTGGACCTCTTGCTACTTACAGATGTTTTTAAAGCCCATCTTGTTATTGGGCACAACACTGGCCAGTTTCAGCTCTAGTTGAGCTCTGGTCTTTCGTGTCTTCTCCCTGCATATAAAAATCATGGCTCTGCAATCTTCCTGCTTGACCTTGCTTCCAGAGATCATAAAATTTCTTTTTCCTCTTGAACTCAATGAAGAGTTTCCTGTTCAGCCAAGCTGGTCTTCTGCCCTACTTGCTTGACTTATAATACAATTGGATTGCCTGTTCTTCTGCTTCTTGAAGAACTGACCAGCGCTCATGGATTCCTAAGCCCTTCAAAGCAGATTCCCAGGATACTCTGTTAATAGCTCCCTAAGGAGCTTAATGTTGGTCTCCAGAAAGCCAGGGTAGCCACTTTGTTGCCCTTTTTTCTCATTACACTGAATGTTTTAAATGGAACCATTTCTTGATCACCGTGGCCAAGGCATCCACCTACCATCATATCTATCACTAGTCCTCTTCACTAAGAACAAGTCTAGGAGGACATCTTTCCTAGCTGGCTCACTGAGCACTTGTGACCAGAAGTTATATCCTACAAACTTTTAGAATTTTAAGACCTGCTCATCACAATAGTACTATATTCCCAGTTAAGTCTGGGAAATTGAAATCTCCCATAAAAATTAGGACTACCAATCCAGAGATTTCTTTTAACGGTCCTCAGTGCTTACATCCTGGCTGGACGACCAGTAGTAGTCACTCACTACAACATGTCCTTTTTTCTCCATTCCCTTAATCCTCACACAGAGGCTCTGAGTCAATGACTGTAAGGGTTATACAATAAAACCTCTCCCCTACATATAGTTAGACACCTCCATCCCACATGCCCTGGCTATGCCTCCCTTGGACTTTTTGTTGCACCATCAGTAGTAGCCATCAAAAATCAGGAACAGAGAGTAGTCTGAAGACTGTATTGGCCTCTTAAGTCTTGCAGTAAAGTCCCCAAGTCAGGCTCCAGGGAGACCCTAAACCTCCCTGAAAATAGGGTTCAGTCTGCAAATGAGTATTCCTGTTCTACACAGGAAGGAACTACCAATTACCATAACTCACCATTGTTTCTTCTTGGAGCTGGTTGGTTGCAAGTTTAGTTGCAAGGGATTGGTCTCTCTGACCTTAGAAAGACTCCTTCAATAAGTTCCTCCTCTCTCTCCTTGTGCTCATTGTCTAATGTAGTCAGAGCCTCATACCTATTCTGTAAAGGTATCTTACAGGGTGAGGAGGAGTTTCCCTTTCCACTCTCTGCTGTAACCTTCTTTCACCTCTCTATTCCATGTAAAGCTGCCTACCTCCTGGCACAAAGCAGACCCTGGACCTGCCTCCATAGAGGCCATGCTGAGTTGGCTTCCATGCATAGGTTGCAGCATACAGCTCCATTGATCACTCTCTCTCAGAGTCATGAATTCTTCTCAGTCTGCCCACCTCCTCCTGCAGCTTGGCTTCCAAACAGAGTGGAAGCTGGTCACACCTCCCACAGGCTTGCTTGCAATCACTTTCCACCTCTAGGAATATCCCTTCATACATCCCACAGCCAGAAAGCTGGGTGGTCACACAGTTGAACAGCATCTCTGTCCGTGTAACTGCATTGGTTCTATTGGATGCTAAAGCACAAGAAGTAGAGGACACTGCCTTTTGCTGGGTGGTCATCATGCTGCCAGCTGATACTGTCCACTGCTGGGTGTCTGCCCACTGCAAAATATATATTCTTGCCCATTGTAGTCATCCTGCTTAAATGCCCTTTGCTGTTTCTTCCAGTCAGTGGGTCTGGGCTCAGTGGCACAGTGAAGTCTCTCCTTCAGTATCCTCAGGTGTCCTCCTGCTGTTGCTTCTGCGGCTTCTGTTGCTGATGCTGCTTTGGTTGCTATGGTGTCCGTTGCAATCAGCTGGGCTGACAGTTTTACTGATTTGTATTCTTTTACTACACAGCTCCTCAGTGCCACAGATTTTGCTGAGATTTGAGACCAGAAATTCAAAGCAAACATGGAACCAGTTCCACTGTTCTTGCTCAAATGACTCTGTACCTATATGTGGCAGACTCTGAACTTCCTTTAATGATAGCTCTTTCTGAAAGCTGTTTAGGACCATCAACAGTTTTGTGTCAGTCTGCACTTTGTTCAGAGCTGTATCACATCCTGAGGCAGAAAATGCCTAACGCTAATCACGATTTGTTTCTCCCAGCTTATCGTGTCCTACATAGTCAAAGCAACAACAATAAGTGTGATCGTAATCACTAAGTGAATATGCTGGTTGAGGATTTTATAAGGCTCAAATGAATTTAATACACTTCTAAAATGAACAAATACAATAGAGTTGTCTTCTTAGGCTTGTATATCTTTCCAATGGATGTGTGTTTGGTTTGATGGGACATCTCTGCCTATGTACATGCACAAAAGGGATAATTCAACAATAATTGCATCTCATGCAGAGTATATGGTGGGAGGTGGGATATAAATAGCTTGTGAATCAATAAACCATGAGGCTGCAGGCTGAGTTATTTATTGATTTATGACCCACAACTCCAAGTTTACTTCACATCTAATGCAATTATACTTCATTTAAGAGGGAAGAAAATATATCATTTATTCCTGTTGTCCACGTTAATAATACTTCTAAGACTTAGATACTATTTTGTAGATACATTTTGGTGAGATGTGACATTCAAAATCTAATAAGTTGTCTGCTTGGCTTCATCTTAAAAAAACCTAACAATACACACTACAAAAGAATTGCAGAGCAAACCTATTAGACTCCATCAAATCATGTTACAAACCCGGACCTGTGCTGGTTTAAAATATCATGGAACAACATTACTTACTCAAACAGCAACCACTAGCCTTCAAGTCAGTGATCTATTCAACCTGTGAGAGATATAAGGGACAAAAGATGGAACTTCAATACCAGACACTAGACAAGTATGTGACAAGAGTCCTGTTTTCTGGGGTGTATCTGAAGCAGATGTGGCCTAGAGTACTTCTTAGATGACTATCCAACAGTTTCAAGTTGAATCTCCAGGTCTGGCAAGATCATACTGGATGAGAAAATGGTTGTGTGTGAAGGGGAAAACTTCCAAACAACTCCACTGAGCAGTAACTATGTTGGGTTTGTTGGTTTGGGGTTTTATTTTCCCTTGACTCTGCTTTTTTTTAACCCCAGAATAGATGCCTGAGAGCACACAGAGGACAGTACTCTTATGCATACAGGTGGTTGAGACAGGTGGGCTTGTTTAGCATGGAGAAGAGAAGACTTCAGAGAGACCATATTGAGCCTTATAAGATCTAAAGGGGTCTTATGAAAAGGAGGGAAGGGGACTTTTTATATGGGCAGATTGTGACAGAACAAGGGGTAATGGTTTTAAACAGAAAAAGGATAGGTTTAGATTAGATGTTAGGAATAAATTCTTTACTCAGAGGGTGGTGAGACACTGCTCATCTTGGGCCTTGAAAAGCAAGTTCTGTGGTGACATGGCACCCCAGAAAAGATTGAGTCAGACAATGGGACTCATTTCTGAAATAGCCTCATAAACACCTGGGCTAAAGTGCATGCTATCAAGTGGATGTATCATTCTCTACTACGCACCAGCCTCTGGGAAAATTGAGCTGTACAATGGATTTTCAAAATCCACATTGAAAGCAATGGGTGGCAGAACCTTCAAACATTGGGATCTACATTCCAGAAAAGATTGAGTCAGACAATGGGACTCATTTCTGAAATAGCCTCATAAACACCTGGGCTAAAGTGCATGCTATCAAGTGGATGTATCATTCTCTACTACGCACCAGCCTCTGGGAAAATTGAGCTGTACAATGGATTTTCAAAATCCACATTGAAAGCAATGGGTGGCAGAACCTTCAAACATTGGGATCTACATTTAGCAAAGGCAAGGCCGTTAGTTAACACATCAAGCTGGCCCTGCCCAATCAAAACCTCCAGGTACTGTAGAAGGAGATAAAGTACCCGTGGTGCATCTGAGGAATATGCTAGGAAAGGCAGTCTGGATAAGTCCTCTGTCAAGCAAAGGCAAACCCATCCATGGGACTGCTTTATCTCAAGGACCTGAGTGCACTTGGTAGATAATACAGGAGGATGGGGAATTGTGGTGTGTACCTCAAGGGGATGTGATTTTGGGGTGAGAACAGTCAGTAATGTTAAATTTTATAGTAGTGGTTGATGAATGGTATGTCACTATTATGCTATGACTCCCATGGTCTGCTCCAGATACACCAGTCATGAGTTCCTGCTATAGCTTGTGAAGACCTGACAGCATGCCAGCCCTCCTGACCTGAACGACATTTAGGACAGCTAGAAGCCACAGCCATGGACTAAATGAAGTCAACAGACATTTTGGAGGGACAGCTATTGACTAAGGGAATGATACCAATGCTTGTGGTGTAGGATCTGAGCATGGAATAGATGGTATAGAATAAAGGGAGAATAATGTCCTGATTCTGGCCAGGACAAGGTTAACTTTAGCAACACCCAGCAAGGGCACACTAGGACCCTGGGGTTACTCTATACCACCTCACAACATACAGAGGAGACGGAGGGGGCTGGAAAGCTCCGATTCGGTCAGTGCATGGTGTCTGTGGGCAGGCTGCACCAGGTTCTGCATGGTGAGAAGTCACATGGGAGTTATTCATCTGTCTTGTACATTCCATTATTAATACAGTTGTTACAGTTCATTTTCTTACTTCATTACCATTTCTTAGTAAATTGTTCTTATCACAATCCATGACCTCTACTTTTTGTGCCTCCAATTCCCTCCATCCCACCACAGCAGGAGGGGTTGGAGGAGTGAGGGAGCAGTAGTGGTCTGGGGGGTGTCAGTGGAAACACTAAATTGGGGGATACCACTCCTAAACCACAACACCATTACATTTGAAAAATACTTAATATAGTTTCTGTCATGATGTATGCTGACAAGCATTTGTTTAATGCAGCAGGCAGTTCTGCCTTCTTCTGAGTAATGTCACCAATGTTACCCATACAAGCAGGAAGGTGGTTTTTTTCCTTAAAAATTTGGACAGGAAATATTGGGGAGGAAGAGGAAGGTGCATAAAATGGATAGCTTCATTTCCTCATCTGAATTGTCTGTTATATATGTTGGTGGACTCCCAAGCAGGGAAGATAGGTGAGATAGTATCCATCTAGTTTATTTTTTATCAATCATAAAAAGGGACTTTATCTTTTAAGCTGCAGAGGAAAATACAAAATATTTTGTTCCATAACATGCATTATATGGCTCTGCCCATATTAACAGGTGGTCTGTGCCACTGAAGCCATGTAACTCTCCATTGCTACCTTGTTGCTGTAGGAATGTCTCTAGTCTTGCTGCAGATTCTTACATAAAATCTCATTTTGAAAAGATATAAAGTCAGAGATGCTAGTGATGTGCCCTTGGTGCTATGAAGATTTCATAAATTATTTTTATATTATTTTTATTTTGTTTTTACCATGATCAGGACAGAGAAGTCCTTACAGTTTGAATTATAATGCAATGACAGCAGACTATTACCCTGCATTTTTAACATGACATAATTATATTAAGTTTAGTGATGCTATTATGGTTAAATTATTCAGTTCAGTGCCTGAAGTCATCAATGTCTACTCATTGCCATTAAAAATGGAGAATAACTCAAGAACAGCTTCATGGTGCCACAACTAAATAAAGTCATTTGCTACAAGTCATTTTTCATCTCAGCTGATGCAGTAGTCTGAGAGAAGAAGATTTTTATGGGCAGAGAGCAGTATGAAAAGCATGGAGATGAAAACATATTCCATCAGGCTTAAAGAGTGATTTATTGGAAATAAGATACAATCTCTCTCACTCCAGCTCACTGGGTTCAAAAGTAACTCTGTTCAAATGCAAGAAACATTATTTCACACAGCATAAGCCAGGGTGCCAGCTGTAGCATGTATTTGTTTCTCTTTTTGGTCAGCAGTTTTGAGGTAAGGAAATGGCTGTAGTATAGCTAAACCAGAAGAAGCATACAATTCTGTGATTCATATTACCTGGTGTGAAATTGCATGCAGCAGTTGAGTGACTATCAACAGCATTTCAAAAGCACCAAATAAACCATTTGCAAATGGATGCAAGTTCATAAGCTGTATTGGCACTTTACACCACTTTATCCATTGGTTAATGGTTAGTTGTAGCAGCCTTTCAAGCTGATCCAGTGCTCTAACTGATAGATGAAAGATATGGAGTCTCTGTTAACTAATTCCAATAATTTGGAATTAAAGCCAACAGATCTGGAGATGATGAAGTATAGTCTGAGAGTGGTGACATTAAAGACAGACCAACAGATATTTACTGGAAATCAGGAAAAGGAAAGAAAATCTAAGGTAACCTTCAAAAACTGTGCAAACAAAAAACCAAAAGTGAGGTATTGTTCATATTTTTTGATTTTTAAACTGAAAGAAGGCAGGTTTTGATTAGATTTTAGGAAAAAAGTCTTTTTTCAGAAGGTGGTGAAGCACTGGAACAGGGTGCCCAGAGAAACTGTGGATGCCCCACCCCTGGAAGTGTTCAAGGCCAGGTTGGATAGGGCTTTGAGAAACTTGGTCTAGCAGGAGGTGTCCCTGCCCATGGCAGGGGGGTTGGAGCTGTATGATCTTTAAGGTCCCTTCCAACCCAAACCATGCTATGGTTCCATGATTCTATGACTATTAGTAGAAGTTAACTTCATGCAGTGCTCAAACCTAGGTCTTTGTTTTCTGAAACAGACAAAGAAGTCTGTGTCAAGGATCTTAAAAAAGAAAAGATCATTCCTTGCTGTCAGATAGACAAACCTAAATTGGAAATACAATACTTTCTTCTTGGTTCAGAATCCACTCAAAAATTCAAAGCTCCAGACTCTGGTCAAGCAGGATATATTCCAAGATGAAGCAGCCTGGAATAGAACAGGTCTTGTTTTTTCCTCCTTATCCTTTCAGACTGATCAGGAGTTACATGCACATTTGCAAAAGATATTAAATTAAATGTATCTTCTAACTCTTCCCTTCCTGACTTATTCCAGGGTTTGGCTTTTTTTCACTCTCTCCAGTATTCTGTGATTTGTGTTGTTGTGGGTTGGCCTTGGCTGATTTCCCGGTGCCTGTCAATCTGCTCCATCACTGCACCTTTATC
>NW_008653163.1:14167-20822 GCF_000695815.1 Acanthisitta chloris
GTAGTATACCTCACGCACACACCCTTCCCTGGTGTGCTCTACAATCTCAGAAATTCCATTTAGGCCTTGGTCTTGAGTAATGAGTTTTGCTATAAAGCTTCACTTGACCTTATCAGGAACTCTTCCTTGACTAAGGTGGGGACTGCACTGTTTCTACCAGTAGCATCTGCTGCCTAAAGAAGGAGGGGACAAAAGTAATCCCCTGATAGCCTTGGAACATTACTTGACTGAATCATCCTGGAGATTGACTGATGACTAAAGGTAATCATCTAGTGACCCTGTAAACAGAGGTCCTAAGTAAGACCCCTTGAGCTCTCTGCAACAGGCTGTGCCAGCACCTCCCTCTGAGTGGAACACCTCTCAGAGCTCATGGGCACTCAAGTTTGTGATGCTCAGTGTGTTCATACCCTCAGCTCCTCGAGGTTCAGTCCTCACCCACTGAAAATGCAAAGGCATTTGATGTGAGTATTTCACTGAACTGGAGGTGAATTGTAAACAGGTACATTTGTACACATATATAAGTATATATACATACACTTCTATGTGTCCGTCAATGTGTGTGAGAGTTGATTTAAATACCCTCTAGCAATTATTGTATGAATGTCACTATCTTGGACCTATAATTGACTGTAACTGTAATAAATCTTACTGATTCACTTCATGAATGTTAGCTAAGTCAATGATTAAGTGCTGCTATGCCCTTTAGACATAAACCATTCACCAGGTCTGAGACAAAGATTGGACTTGGCCACACATAAGCTCCATCAGGCGTTTAGAAAGCAAAGGGGCCCACACTGAACTTCATGAGTCAACAGGAGGGTCTCTCTTTCTTTTTTATTTCTCCCATTAGACATACATTGTTGTCCAGGTCTGAGACTAAGATAGGATTCATGTACCTAAGATCCATCAGGAGTTTAGAAAATGAGGGTGTCCATCCTGAACCTTCTGACTCAATGGGAGGATTTCCTTTTTAAGTCCTTTAGACAAAAGCTGTTGTCCAAGTCTGGGACCAAGATTGGATCTAGTCACACCTAGCCATGGGGTTACAGGCCCTGTCAGAAAACCTTTTCCAGAATGAGGTCCTCTCTCCACAGCCACAGTCCCTGCCAGGAACTTGATCCAGTGCATTATTTCTGTGGAGTCACAGCCTGCTTTGGGCACATGCACCTGTTCTAGCATAGGCTCCTACATGGGCTGTGGGGAGACAATCTGCTTTGCTTATCCATTGCTGCTGAGGAATTGCTGCTCTGGCACCTGAAGCACCTACTCTCCCTCCTTCTTCTCTGACCTTGTTGACTGCAGAGGTTTCTTTCCCATATTCTGATATTTCTCTGCTATTGCACAGCAATTTTAACTTTTTCTTAATTATTCCAGAGATGCTACTGGCATCATAGGCTCAGCTTTGGCCAGTGGTGGGTCCATCTTGGACACACCACTGGGCAAAGCTGAGGCTGGAACTGATTCTGTCTGACATAAGGGCGGATTCTGGTCTCACAAACAACACTCCATGCTACCAAAACCTTGCCACACAAAACTAATAAAAGTATTTAGGATAATATTGGCAGCAACGTACATTCATGATTCAGCGTACTCCCTCTTCTATGCAGACATCCACAAGGTCTGTAATTCCTCAAAGTCAAAATTTCCATGAGAAAGTGCAAAATCCTGGTCCTGAGTGCATAGCTTCTTATCAGGCAATAGATGTGCAGCCAGTCCTTTGAACACAGAGCATGTATTGTGCACCATGTAGCATGGATGCCTGCATGTAGTGTCATTCATGTGTGACCCAGACATTCCCATGAGGTGTAAAACATCCTGAGTTGTTTCATGTTTCTGTTATGTGTAACCTATCTTTGTCCAACATCCATGTCCATCATACTGGGTTTTTTCATGGATTGTTGTTTCTAATTATTCCTCTTGACACTTGTTTTCCTGGGTTCTACCTACCAAGGTATGAACTCAAACATGAGATCAATTTTGTATTAAAACTTTAGATTTTACTGCACATTAAATAGAGCTACATTGTGCAATATACGAGCATTAGCTATCCACTTCTAGTGGAGTTTAGGCACTTTACTCTTATATAACCTGTACCAAAATATTGAACTTGTCCTAAGAGACCTTGAAACTTTGATTTATTTTCTCGTAAGTCACCATTATAGTTTTTGAACTATTCATCATTCAAAATAAATGGATATTTCAAAGAAATCTCTTTTGTTAGTTAAAATACACAACAACACAGACAAGAAGAATTATACGTTGAAAATACCAGAATTCTGAATTTCTCAGGACTTAGGCTTTGAGGAAAATTTTAATTAACATTGAAATTCACAGAATCACAGAATATTTCAAGTTGGAAGGGACCCATGAGGATCATCAATTCCAAGTCATGGACCTGCACAAGACGTCCCTGGGAAACACGCCATGTGTCCAAGAGCATTGTACAAATGCTTCTTGAAATCTGTCAGGCTAGGTGCTGTGACCACTTGCCTGGGGAGCCTGTTCCAGTGCCCAGCCACTCTCTGGGTGAAGAACCTTTTTCTAATATCCAACCTAAACCTCCCCGGACACAACTTCAGACCATTCCCTCAGATCCTGTCACTGGTTGCAAGAGAGAAGAGGCCAATGCTTGCCTGTCCACTTCCTCTTGTGAAGAAGTTGTGTACAGTGATGAGGTCTCCCCTCAGTCTCCTCCTCTCCACACTGAAGAGACCAAGTGACATAATTATGTTATGAGTTACTTGAAAAAAATGGTTGAGAATCCAGACCTGGAAATTAACAAAACTAACCAAACAACCAACTAAACAAAAGCTCAATAAACCCCATGCCATCATAGATGCAAGATATACTTCATAGACTTTATTATCAATAATGAAACATACAGTCTAGCTAACAAAGAACATAAGAAAACACTGCTCATATCATTTTGCCTCCAGGGAAAAGAGAGAGAAAGAGAACAAACAGCATAAATATGAAAAGGAGAGGGAACCTCTGAAGGCTTAACATTCCTATTCTGTGCCCAGGTCAACACACACCACTCCTTTTCTGCTGCTTTGCTGCTTTTCTATTTTTTCCAATATCCTGTTTCTTGTCCATAACCCAAGACACTACAAATGCAAGCAGCATGTTTAATCTACTTGTAGGCTTGCATTTTTTGCTGCTAGAGTGTGTCTATTCTGATCTGCCTCACCACTCCCACAGTAAAACATTTCTTCCTAACATCTAATCTAAAACTACTCTCTGTTTGAAGCCATTCCCAGTTCTCCTGTCACTACATGCTCTTGTAAAAAGTCCTTCTCCATCTCTCTGCAGGCTCCATCCCTCTAATCAACTTGATGGCCCTCCTTCGGACCCTCTACAACAAGTTGATGTCCTTCCTGTGCTGAGGACCCCAGAGCTGGATGCGGTATTCTGGGTGGGATCTCACCAGAGTGAAGCAGAGGGGCAGAATCCCCTCTCTCAACCTGCTTTCCAAGCTGCTTTTGATGAAACCCAGGACATGGTTGGCTTTCTGGGTTGCAAGCCCACATTTCCAGCTCATATCCAGCACCTCATCCACCAGCACATCCTAATCCTTCTTATCAGGGCTGCTTTTGATCTGTTCATCTCCCAGCCTGTATTGATACTGTGGGCTGCCCTGGCCCAGGTTCAGCACCTTACATTTGGTGTTATTAAACCTTATGAGATTCCCATGGGTCCACTTGTTAAGCTTGTCCATGTCCCTCCAGATGGCATCCCATCCTTCAGGCGTCTCAACCGCACAGTTTATTTTCCCTGGATAATTTATATTATAAATTAATTATAGGGGATGACTAATTTAACAGATGCACAAACAAAGAAGGCCTGTTGCTTGAAAGAAAAAATACTTAAGAAGCTGTGCGAGCTTATGATACTTTTGAAAGATTACCTGTAATTTTTCACCTCATCAGTTGAGATTCTCCCATACTTCTATGTGTTAGGTAAAGACCACCTCAAACTCAGTTAAAGGAGATGCTAACGTGGCCTGAGAAGCGTGACAAAACGGCAAAATTATGTGAAAGGAAAAGCAAACAAGGACAAAAAGTGGGCAGGAAAAAAAAGAAAGAAAAAGAAAAAGGAACCTGAAATTATATTGACAGCTGATTTAAGAACAAACAAACAAACAAAAACCAAGAACAAAAAAACAAACCACCATCAAACAACAACAAACAAAGCCAAACCGAAAAAAACCAACCAAAATTTAAAAAAGCAAAGCTATCAGTGTAAGCTGAGATACTTCCATCATGAAGACAACTTTGTAAAAAATCATTGTAGGAAGTTCTTTGCCTCCCTTCCTTGTCATCTCCACCACAACAGTTTAGCACATTCCCTTCTGGAGTTTGCCACATTCCAGCTGCTGTAACATGGCTCCGTGTAGGGCTGTTCTGGATACAGGGTTGCTGAGGTGTTCAGGGGGGTGGTTTTTTCTCTTTTTATGCCTTTTATTACACATTTATTATACACATTTATTTGAAAATACAATTTTGGGGAGAAACACCCACATTTTTGTCTGAAAAGTTAATGGATTATTGACCACACACACACACAAAAATTTATTTATAATTACTATGAAGAATTGGTTCTAATTATGTGCCAACTGGCAGCACCCCCAACTAGGACATAAATCCTCAACATTGTCATCCATACAGTTTGGGTGAAAGTACAAGCAGAAAAAACACATCCCTTCACAAGTGTGCTGCAAAAGAGGATTAATGAATATTCATTGTGTGCACATGTCCAATGTGGTAGTGATACATTGCAGAATTAGTACTTCTGTCCTGAGGGGAGGATTTGGAAACACTGCAGTAAATAAGAACTGGTATCCATTAAATCAGGGCTCACCAGAAATTAAAAGGAAAGAAAAAAATTAAGAACTAGCTATTTGGTGAGTGAAACAAAGATCCAGGAGGAGCCAAATGTTATTAGGTAGTGTCCTAAAACTTATGCAATGGGAAGGCAAACTAAGGTATCACAGATAACTGTTAATTCTGGAATCTTCAAACTTTCATATATTGAACTGTACGCTGAAATACTTTTGAAATGGAAAATTACAGTGCAATATTTCAAGAATTTCAATACCCCTTTGTATAAAAAATGAATCAGGTTCAGCCTTGGAGTTAACATCTGTTTGGGGAAACTTAGGGGATTAAAAAAAGAAGGTGCTCTAGCTGCTAATCAGTCAGGAATGAAACTTTCCACAGGAAATGTGCTGAAGCGTTGTTACTAAGACCTGGAAGAAAAAAGGATGATGACAATTTTTGACACTTGTAAGAGCCATCAGGAGACTGAAGCCACTAAATGGTTCAGCTAAAGGATATGCTGTGTACCTCTAAAAGGATTTTTGTGCTAGAAGACTCATTACCTGGAGGCCACTTTCAGAATCTTTTTCTATTATAAAAGACAAGAGATTTATCTGATTTATCTGATATAAAAGACCAGACAGAGTCCCTTTTCTCATCAGTGCCTCAGACATTTGCAGAGTAAGGCACTAAATGTTTTACTAAGTGTGGAGCTATGGAAGGGCTGAATGGATTAATTTGTGCAGTTCTCTACCCCCAGGCAGGCTGCATACCAAATGCCTGCAAAACGTTGCCAGTTGTATGCTCTCCTTGCAGACAAATACACAAATATAACTCTTATTCTGCAGTTTTGGGAGGGACAGTCTTAGGGCTCTGATAGTTTTCAGGTTTATTTCCTTCCATTTGGCACACGAAGAACAAAAGTTTTCCAAAATTAAGGGGGTTTGTAGCAGAAGTAGGATTCAGTTGAACAGTTTTGGTTGGTGGTGCCTTGGCCTTGTTCTGCTTCTCAGTAGATTTACATTTGAACAAAAATATTTCAAATATTTTAAATATAAGTCTTTGAGGCTCTGCTTCAAAACTGCAACAGCTCCTGTCCCCATCTTAGCAGTTCATGACACTAGGTGATGGAAATGCTGTGACAACATGCTAGCTGCTTGCCTTTCTGAGAGAAAATTACTTTGTCTTTGAAAATTCACCCTTTCAGCAGTTGACATGGAGGGCATTTCTTATCAAAATGCAAATGACAGTGTTAATACTTGAAAGGGAATGCACGACTTCTCTATATTTCCAGCTGTCAGAAATGAAAGGAAACATATCTTCATACTCTAAATTCTATAGCATCTTTCCCCCTGTCTAAAGCATCAAGCCATGTCTACTGCTACTGTGCAGTGAGATACTCTGAAGAGAAGAAAGAAGGATGGTACATGTGACTGAAAAATAAAAAAGATGCATAAGATTCAAAACAGTAATGTGGCTGAAAATTGTTTCATCAAAAACTTGGGCTTCTAGTGAGGGGATGGGACAAAGTACAGATCTTCTTTTTAAAACACACATATCCATTTAAAGGCAAAGAGACATTTTGTGTTTTCTAGCTTGCTGAACAAGCATATTTACTTAGGGTCAGTAGGAGCAGCTCTCTTTCTTAACCACCTCAGACATTCCAAGGAAAGCTCTCTCTGTGGACTGATGACATATTTGTTTCTGCAGAGATTGACTGCCATCACATATTAGGAAGATCTGCCACCAACTATTACTTGTCAATAACCAGTGGAGGACTTGGAGAAGCTTTCAGCCACAACTGCCATTTGTACATGTCGTGGTTTAACCTCAGCCAG
>NW_008653164.1:0-25371 GCF_000695815.1 Acanthisitta chloris
ACGTGCGGCGCACGCGGCCGCAGCGCCACCAGAACGCGCGCGGCTTCAGGAACGACAAGTACGACAGCAGCGCCCGGCGGAAGGTAAGCGGCGGGGCGGGCCGCACCGCCCCGCGGGCAAACGCGTGGGGTGAAACTTGAATGGCTGACAAATTGTTAAGAGGAAGACTAAAATAAAGCCCTTACGTTTGTACAGTGAGTGAAGTCGTTAAACAGTCCACGTGGGGTCATCCGTGTGGCTTCTTGCAAGGTGTTAGGTCTTCTCGGAGTTTGTGACTATGTGTGGTCATACTTCAGAGATCTTAACCTTTTGAGAGTTTAGTTTGAACGGCTCCCCCTTACTATCTGCGTAAATATAAAACTTCACTTCGCATACTTTGGAGACGGCTTTAAGAAGACTCATGTTTGCTTCAGTTCTTGAGAAAAATTCTTGAGGGGCTTTTCTGAAAGTTGCACAGAAGGGTGTCTTAAGCTATTCTGTCTGTGCTTTTGCTATGCATATTATCACGGCTCCATATCTTCACACTTGTTTCAGAAAATCATTTTGTCTTCTTTTGTTTCTAAGCCTGTAAAAGGAATTGGTTTACAATATATTATTGGAACATGCTGTATGTTTGTAGTCGTGGTAACACATTAGCACCATGGGAGGAGATGAAGACCAAGCAATGTGCCTAAGCATTCACACCGCCGAAGTGGGGTGTTTAGTCTTGCTTAGTAAGCTGAAAACGTAAGGCAGAACGGAAGATGAACACTCTACGAGAAATCTCTCATATCTGGTGTTATTGCTGTCCTGTCAGTATCCCTTTAACTGAACGTGACTGGACTGTCAAAAAGAACTGGGAGAAGGGGAAATAAGTAATGAGTTAAAGTCTTGGAACCAAAGACGCAGGTTTGGTTTTTCTTGTGGCTTTGTTTTGGGGCTTTTGTTTAGATGTTGTAGGACTGGTTCTGCAAGTTGAACAGCCTGCTTTCTTAGGATTCTTAAGCAGTGACAGTGTTATTTATTGTGTGATTCACTGTATGATCTCACGGTATTTTCCTTCCTGGCTACAAATACACACACACACACACACACGCACACAAAAAAAATGTCCTAGAGAGTTGGTCTACCAGAAAAGGCTTCAAGGAGAAACTGAATTCTGACATCAGTTTTGTAGCTGCTGTAATCACTTTGATGCCCACATGGCTGCTTTTCTTCCCTTTCAAAAGGTTTTATGTCCTATAGAACTGGCTACACAATACCATGCATTCAAATAAATACATGTTTTTTAATGTAGCCAAGGTTTGCCGTGGGCATCAACTTGACTCTTTTTCCTTTCTGTTTCAAGCAAATGATGTGTTTTCTCCCTGTGCCTGCCAGTTCATGGGGAGGGCTGAGCACAAGGAAGAACCATCCTGAAGAAGGTGCTTCCTGTTCTGGGATTAGGTTGCATGTGGTAAGGGAAGAGGATGAGTTTTTCTTTTGGCATACTGTCATGTACAAATTCAAGTCTTACGAGATACACAAGGGTCTTTATAATGATGATTAGTCGTGTTTCTGCTATTCATAAAATTTTTAAGAAGACTAGCAAAGATTAAGTGGTGATTAATATCATAGTTTAAATATGTACTGTGCTAAATGATGCCAGTTTTGCATCTCTCTCTTGTGTAGTCCTGAATGATCAGATGTGCCACAAATGTTTAAGGTGTGGTGAGGGAAGGGAAGAAATAGCAGAAGTTCTATCACAAGGACTAATACAGGAGTGGGGCATTTTTCCTTTCTACCTCTCACTAGCCCAGTAGGTGAGAGGAATACTCAGAACTACTGAAAGAGAGTGGATCTCCTCTAAGTCACTGTTAAATGTAGGTTTTTTTAGGTATTTGGCCTGTCTTTGTCTACTGTTACGCACTGTCCAATGCAATACTATCTTGAAAGGCTGCAAAATGCTTATTAGCTTAATGTTTAGATCCTTCTGTGTTTGCACAGTGCGTTAGCAATGTTGTTAACTACAGTAGCTTCAGGTTGTATTGTGGGTGGAGTTGAGGTAGTTAGTTATGGTATTATTGCTGTCTCTCAGTGAAATAATATCTGCAGAGGAAATTGATCTAATTGTAGTATTTTGACTTTACTCTGCTGACAGTCATTGTGCATTTGTTTTGTGGGTTTTTTTGGAAGGTTTTGCGCTCCTTGTCTGACATTGAACTTGGCATCCATTTTCTAATCTTAGAGGCCATAGATTTGATTACTTGCAGAACATGCTGAAAGATCCATCTGTGTTTCCTCTAATGATCAGGCTTTACTACATCATAACTCTGGGATAGGCTTGCAACAAAGTACTTTGCCTCTCCACTGTATTTGGGTAACTGCCTAACAGTGCTGGAAAAGCTTGCATCCTAGGATAAATTGAAGAAGAAAGAGCCAGGACAAGGAAGACACTGTGTTGTTAGTTATTGAATCCTAGAATTGGTTTATGGGTGTTTGCTTTACATAGTATATTCCAGAACAGTTCTTTGCAGCACTGAGCTGAGGAACATACATTATGTTATATGAATATATATTTTATGTAAAGTATATTACATAAGTCATTATGGAAGCTGGAGTGGTTCTAGAAATGAAAGCAAATATTCATTGAGAACATTTAGAACTCCATTGTAGTAGGATGGTAAACCACAAAGTTATGCATAGTTACACCCAAGTGACTGATTTGTTTCTCCATTTATTTCCTCTCATAAGTGCAGATCATAACTCACATTTCCCTAAATTTCAGGGGTTAGTAACTCTGAACCCCAGCTTTACCATAGCGTTGATGTCAACTGCTTTTTCAGCTGGGTGTGTGGATGAGTAACTTGTTTTGGTGGAGATGCTGGTTGAGGCTGTGGGAAGGCATTTGGAACAGAACAGGTGAATTCAGAGCTTAAATGCTGAGCCAGTGAGGATGCCTTGAAGCACAGAAGGAAGATAGAGATAAACCAGTGGCCAACTGGAATGGTTAGATAAGAGTATTGGAGTTTTTTTAGTTTATGTTCTTGATGCAACATAGAGTAGCTTGGCAGGCTAAAATCTACTCTCTAGCCTACTATTCTGGGTTAAGAAGTGCATTAAGGCTTGGGTTGTAGCTGTTCATGTAGGGAGAATAGTTGCAAAAATAATATCTATTCTGGTCTCTAACCTAACTCGGGAGGCAGGGCAGGGAGAGAGAGAGCATGTGGGTGGGTACAGGGGTTGTGTCTGGCATGTGTGCATGTGTGTTTTTGTGCAATAGCATGTTTTCCATTCTTTCTGGGGAAGATGGTGAGAGTTGATTTTCAGTCCTTCCAATACTGTTTTTGAATGCTACCTATATAGCCATCCATATATTGGTTACAATCTGAAATATGCTTTATGAGAGATTATCTGTAGAAAAAGGAATTTCAAACAATGCTGATACAATATGTGAGCAAGTGAAGCTCTATGGGGGACTTGATTTCAGCCTGTGAACTGTGTATTAGAACTCACAGTCTGGCGTCTAGCAGCTCAGTTTCACATTCGTGAGTCTGCGTTGATCTACCTTAACTGCTTTGTAGTCATGCGCTGGAGGTCCTGTGGAATTTTGTTTTTCTGAGAACTGCAGTTGTTCAGAACTGCTGCATTCATCCTTGTTGATTGTAGCAGTGTCACCTGTGCTCCTGACAAGAAAGTTTATGGGTGGCATTAACATTACATTTGTTTACAGCAGAATAGACCAGTAATCTGCTCAGTAGTAGGAGTCTGCTTTCAGTAGAGAAAATCAAAATACCCATAGGTTCACGCATAATTAGAAACTTACAGATGGTGAATCTTCTTTGAAACCTGATCATTACATCTTGCTTGTGGGTGCTTTAATTCTAGTTTAGGATGGGGATTATTTTGTGTGCTAAGTTAGTAGGTGTAGGTGCATGTGTTTACATATATTCTGAACTGCTTTTGGTGGGTTAAGTGATTTAATACTGGGTTATGTGACCAGACAATATTGATTCGTTAATGCTCACCTGACAGTGCATATATAGTATTCACATGGAATATTTTGTGACTGTATGCTTTAAGGCTATTTGTGTATGTCTGTACTGCATAACTGTAATTTCTTTGTAGAATATATAGACATACTTAAGCACTATACAAGTTGCACTTGTCCTTGGAGCAAAGTATGGCAAAAGAAAAGAGTGACGTATGACGGAAACAAGGAAATGAGCATAAAAAACCCCAGAGAAACTGCTGTGACAGAAACGTAATCTAACCTGTTGGAGTAGTTCTCACACTAAGAAATTTATTTCACACCGTAAACACTACCTCCTATTTGTATATGAGAGCTCACAACCTGTGTAAAAGGTGGGTAGAAAAGTTGGAAGAGAATAATGAAATTGACAAGCCTTTTTCAGGACTTTGTGTGGGTTGTTGGTATTTTGTACCCTTAAAAGAAAGCAAACTATTAAAATGGCAAAAGGAAGAAAATATGAATACATGAAAGTTTAAACAATGTACAAAATATATTAAAAAGTTAATAGGAGAAGTAAGCAGCAGAGGGGTTTCTTTTATTTAACTAGTGACTTCAACATGCTGATTGAGAACTGAGAAACCAGAAAAGTTTATCTTCTAATTTGTTAGCAGAAGTTACTCTAACATGTTTCTTAGTCATTTAAAAAATCTGAGAAAAAAACAGTTTATCCAAACCTATAATTAGAAACAGCTTGCTTTATTACTTCAAGTCTGCAATGCATTTGAAAGTGGTATGATACCTTTTTTTGGTCAAAGGAAATGTTCAGTTTAGTGTAAAAAAACCACAGTAAATTATCAACTTGTAGTAAAAGTAGCATTTAGATATCATCCTTTTTTTTTTTTCTGAGCAAAATAAACCTAAAAGGCAAACGCAAGTCAAGGTTAAACTCTGTAAATCTCCCTGATTGCTTGCTTTATATTAATCCATCATTCTCTATTGTCTTTCTAAATCAGCAGTCTGGTAGAAGAATTGTAGAGTCATAGTCTCTCTTGTATTCAGATGTGCTAAGCCAAGGATTAAGTACACCACCCCATGCTTGAAGTGTCAACATTGAGTAAAAAATGCAGGAATTGGCTGAACGGGAGGAACAGGCTGTTAGAAGGAGGAAATTAGAATTTCAACGCTGTTGTCTTCCAGGTTTTTTTACCTTCTGAACAGGTGCTCTGTGATTTCTTTGAGTTGCTGTGTAAGATTTGTGGTGCTGCAGATGACTAGGTTGAAAAGTCCAGGCATCTTTATGCCTGGATCAGTATCCTAAATGTGATTTTTGACACATCTAAATGTGATTATAGAATCATAGAATGGTTTGGGTTGGAACGAACATTAGAGATCATCTAGTTTCAACTTCCCTGTCACATTCAGGGATACCTTCCACTAGACCAGGTTGCTCAGAGCCCCAGTCAGCCAGGTCTTGAACACCTTCAGGATTGGGGAGTCTATAGCTTCTCTGGGCAACCTGTTCCAGTGCATCACCACCCTCACAGTAAAGAATTTCTTTCTAATATCTAACCTAAACCTGCCCTCCTTCAGATTAAGGCTGTTCTCCCTTACCCTAACACTGCATGGCCTTGGGAAAAGTCTCCAGCCCTCTTGTTGCCCCTTTAGGTACTGGAAGGTGCTCTAAGGTCTCCATGCAACCTTCTCCTGGCAGAACAGTCCCAACTTTCTCAGCCTGTCTTCATAGGATATCTAACCTTGCCCTCCTTCAGATTAAGGCTGTTCTCCCTTACCCTAACACTGCATGGCCTTGGGAAAAGTCTCCAGCCCTCTTGTTGCCCCTTTAGGTACTGGAAGGTGCTCTAAGGTCTCCATGCAACCTTCTCCTGGCAGAACAGTCCCAACTTTCTCAGCCTGTCTTCATAGGAGAGGTGTTCCAGCCCTGTGATCAACTTAGTGTCCTTCCCTTCAGATTAAGGCTGTTCTCCCTTACCCTAACACTGCATGGCCTTGGGAAAAGTCTCCAGCCCTCTTGTTGCCCCTTTAGGTACTGGAAGGTGCTCTAAGGTCTCCATGCAACCTTCTCCTGGCAGAACAGTCCCAACTTTCTCAGCCTGTCTTCATAGGAGAGGTGTTCCAGCCCTGTGATCAACTTAGTGTCCTTCCTCTGGACCTCTCCAGACAAGTCCATGTCTTTGTGTTGCGGACCCCAGAGCTGGATCCAATGTTCCAGGTGGTGTCTCACCAGAACAGAGTGGAGAGGCAGAATCACCTGCCTTGACCGTCTGCCCACCCTGCTTTTGATGCAGCCCAAGATATGGTTTGCTTTCTTGGCTGTGAGTACACATTGCTGGCTCATGTTGAGCTTCTTACCTACCAACACCCCCAGAATAATTTTCCTCGGGACTGCTCTCCATCCATTCTCCACCCAGTCTGTATTTGTGCTTGGGATTGCTGTGACCCAGGTGCTGGAACTTGCACTTTGCTTTGCTGAACTTCATGAGGTTCATACAGGCCCACCTCTCAAGCCTCTCTAGGTCCCTCTGGATGGCATTCCTTCCCTCCAGAGTGTCAACCACATCAGACAGATTGGTGCCATTGGCAAATTTGTTGAAGGT
This sequence comes from Acanthisitta chloris, assembly GCF_000695815.1. Classification (NCBI taxonomy): domain Eukaryota; kingdom Metazoa; phylum Chordata; class Aves; order Passeriformes; family Acanthisittidae; genus Acanthisitta; species Acanthisitta chloris. The sequence continues at coordinate 6,547 of NW_008653164.1, forward strand.
GCACTCAATCCCACTGTCCAAATGCCTTCTCCATGTCCTGGGTAACCAGGTCTTCTGTATCCTTCCTGAGAGGACCTACATTTCCGCTAGTCTTTCTCTCATCACTTGTGTACCTCAAGAAGCCTTTTTTGTTACCCATTATGTCCTTGGCCAAATTGACTTCTGCCAGTGCTTTAGCTTTCTTAACCTTCTCCCTGGCTGTTTGTTCAATTTTTATGTATTCCTTCCAGACCTACCTTTCCGTACTTTCACCCTCTGTAAGCTACCTGTTTGCATTTGTTTGGCCAAGAGCTCCTTGTTCATCCCTTCAGGTCTCCTGTTTTCCTTCCTTTGTAGGGATGCATTATTCTTGAGCCTGGAGGAGACAATCCTTGAATATTATCCAGCTGTCTTGGGGCCCTTTTCTCTCCAGGGTTGTATCCCATAATGCTCAGCCGAGGAGATCCCTGAAGAGACCAAAGTCTGCTTTCCTGAAGTCTAGCGTAGTGAGCTGCTTCTTGTCCTTCTCACTGCTCCCATGATCTTGCACTCCACAATTTCATGGTCACTGCAGCCCAGGCTGCCCTTGAGCTTCATGTTCCCCACCAACCTCCCCTTCTTGGTGAGCATAGCACCTTTCCTTGTTGGCTTTTCTATCACTTGGAGAAGGAATTTGTCATCAGTACTTGCTGGGAACCTCCAGGATTGCCTGTCATCTGTTGTGTTGCCCCTTCATCTTTGGCATGTTTTGGGATGGCCAGTGTTTCAGTTTGCATGAAAAAAAAAAATTCATCATGCTGTGATTGTTGTGTAACTGGAGGCAGGTGATAAGCAAATTGGGATGGGGAAGAGCTTTATAAAGCTCCATTAATAATAATTATGGATATTTCCTTGTTCCATAGCAAATATTCAGCAGAATTTGTAAAAGCAAATAAGTTTGACAAACTTAGGATTTCCTTTGAATGAGAGGTGAATGTAGTTCTATTTCATTCTTCTGCACTGTTTATGCCATGTGCAGTCCAGAGCAGTCCTGGACCGTGGCCTTTTGCATTCCAAGTGCTTTACCCATTGCTGAGCATGTCCCTGCATCACTTAGTAACATGGCTCCTGACCCCAGCCGTGATGTCATAACCTGTTATGGGAAGCAAGGTGGTTTTCAGCCAGTAAACTAACTCCTTTTTTAAAGACAACCATCTGTCTTCAGCTTAAACTACTGCAGTTTTCGAGGTTCACTGGGTTCTGCCTTAGCAAGACCAAAAATAGCTGAAACAGTAAAGGACACCTGGGAATACATATTACATTGTTTGTGTCTTTCACCCCTCCTGCATTAGGACTCATAAAATCATAGAATCAACCTGGTTGGAAGAGACCTCAAAGATCATCTAATCCAACCCTACTGTGGTTACTAGACCATGGCACCAAGTGCCACATCCAGTCTCATCTTGAAAACCTCCAGGGATGGTGAATCCACCCCCTCCCTGGGCAGCCCATTCCGATGACTGATCACTATGTCCATAAAAAGTCTTCTCCTAATATCTAACCTAAACCTCCCCTGGCAGAGCTTGAGTCTGTGCCCTCTTGTCCTACTGCTGGTTGCCTGGGAGAAGAGACCAACCCCCACCTGACTCCAGCCTCCTTTCAGGGAGTTGTAGAGGGCGATAAGGTCTCCCCTGAGCCTTCTCTTCTCCAGGCTAAACAACCCCAGCTCCCTCAGCCTCTCCTCATTGCACTTGTGCTCGAGTCCCTTCACCAGCCTCGTTGCTCTTCTCTGGACCTGCTCCAGCACCTCAATATCCTTCCTGAACTGAGGGGCCCAGAACTGCACACAGTACTCAGTGTACACAGACTCAATGCAAGTGAGGTGAGTGAGAGGGAGAAGTGGGAAGTTCAGGCTGATTTGCAGGTTGTCAGAAGCTGATTCAGGCTATACTGCTTGGTGCATTACTTTGTGCTGGTGAAGCAGCGAAAAGAAAGCTGCGGAGTGCGGGGAGTGGTGAGCAGGGCCTGGAGACAGCCGCGCCGGGGCAGGGACCAGACCGGCCCGACTCCCAGGGGTGTCTGTCCTGGCATGAAAGTGCCAGTCATGCCTTGCTGTGCATTGGGGCAGTGCGAGGCTCTCGTCCTTTCCACAAGGAGCTGGTGCTGTGTTCCCTTTGCGTGTGTGTGCATCCTGTAGCCCTTCTGCAGGTCAAACTGAGCAGCAGCTGTCTGATTGAATACCTCGTGCAGGGCTGATCCTGCAGAACTGGGCTCGAAGCCAGTGTGGTTTACCCAATGAAGGTGTCGCTGCTGACTTGGTGTCTGGCTGCTGGTTTTGAAACCCTTATGTGTGGATGTCCATAAAGCCAAGTTGGACTATGTGTGTCAGATGTCCTGACCTTTGATGAGACACTGGCACAGGTTGCCCAGGGAGGCTCTGGCTGTCCCAACCCTGGCAGTGCTCAAGGCCAGGCTGGATGAGGCCTTGAGCATCCTGGTCTAGTGGAAGGTGTCCCTGCCCATGCCTGGGGGTTGGGACTAGATGATCTGTAAGGTCCATTCCAAGCCCTAAAATTCTATGATTCTGTGAATTACATGAATTTGAAAGACTGAACACAGTTAGTGCTCGCAGCAGTTTGAATTATGAGCCCTTCAGCAGGTATCGGCTGAGAACTTACCAATGATTTGCTCACAAAAATTTTGCACGTTAGCAAAATGTTTGTGTTTCATGGAAAATGTAATTCATGATGCATCAGAACCACAGCTTTCTGTATTCAGTATTCAAGCTGTCTGCAAAACCTTGTTTGTTTTTTTCAAACATGCCAAGTCTTTGTTTGATCATTTGGAAAATAATTCACTTTTAACTGAAACAGCCATAAAGCACCACACGTTCAGTTAATCACACCATTGGAAAACTTATACTGAATGGTGGAAGTTTGGTAAAAATTGAAACAATGGAAAACAAGTCCCAGATTATAGTCTCACTTGCCAGTAGCCAATCCTTGCAACATAGATTTTCCAGAATAGAATAAGATACTGTTTTTTTGAAGCTAGGCTTGTTCTTTTGTCTAATGTATTGAAGTAGAACTTTGTGGAGTAGTAAGAAGCTCTTGTGGGTCATAAAACCAGGAAATTACTTCAGAAGCTACTGTATTCATAGAATAGCTTTTCAGTTCATTTGTAAAGGAATAACATAAACTGTAATCCAAATTAATACAGAATCTGTTCCAATGAATTTTTAGGTATTCTAAGTAGTAGATGTGGTTTAGACCATCTTAATAATGTAATGTTGATGTGGTGGTCATTTTAAAACTGTCTTCAAGAAGGCATCCTTTTTTTTGGTTACATGCATGATTTTTAATCGTGAAATTTTTGCTTTTACATTTCTGAACAAATATACACATCTGTATGATAGTTAATGTTAGTGCTGGTATTTTTAGTTAGAGGAGAAATAAAAGTAGGCTCAAAATACAGGTATATGTTCCTTGTTATTTAATATAACAGTTTGGCTTGGTACTGCTTTCGGTCTCAGAATAACTTCTATTTTGCAAATCATACTGGCCACTCAGTGGTTTACATTTCTGAGCAAAATAAGCACAAAATGTCATACGAGATCTTAAGGTAAATTTTACATTGTCTTGAAAACAGAGCATAGTTTAAATGACCATTTTGAGGATTTTATCTTAGGCACAGGAAAGTAAAAATGTATTAATTTTTCATAAAGGAAGGTTAGGATTAGAGATGGAATGATTTGACTGCAAATAGTGTGAGGATTCTATTTTATTGTTGTCTGAGAAAAAAATTCTGAAACTGTTTATGTAGTATAATGATAGCTTGAGCAATAATGAATTAAATGCTAAGCCTTGTGAGTTTTCTTCAGGTAAAAACTACATTTCAAGGGCTTATTTTTCTTAAATCTGTTTTGTAAAATTTCTCAGGATGAAATGTAGTAAAATATAGTAATCTATTTTCAACAATATAACAATAAGTACTACTTCTAACAATATTTAAATTACTATAACAAGAAGATTGTATTTAACCTCAAGGTAGTCTTTCTCAGCACTCATTCCACTGCAGAAAATTACACTGAAGAAAATAAATGTATATGAAATGCTTAGGGTTAATATTAAGCAAACATATTTCTAAATACAGTATCAATCACATGGTAGGTGGAAATGCTTTCTGAGAGAGGTTATACTCATTACAGTAGGAAATCTTCAATGTATTTTTGTTTTTTTTATTCAGAAAATAAATGCTAAGCTTCATGATGGAGTGTGTCAGCATTGCAAAGGTATCTTGGAGTGGCGAGTAAAGTTCAGCAAGTACAAACTACTATCAAAACCTAAAAAATGGTGAGTTAAGATACTTTGTGTTAATTCCTGATCACATAGTTTGTGAACTTTTGGAAAATATTTTGGTTTTGGAAACTGAAAAGAAGGAGCTGCTACTATGTGACATTTTTCAAATTTGGAGCCTGCAATGACAATGTATATGTAATGTTAATTTTCTAATTCATTAGTATTTTATCTTAAACTTTTGAAAAGAAAACAGAGAGGAAAAGCTGCTGCTTCCCTGTTTGCTGTTAAAAATGTACTGTTAAAACTGTGGACCTGCAAGTTTCCAAGTCGAACTGAACCTGTTGTGACACGATTTTCTAAGGCCTTGTTTCAAGTCAGAACTAGAGGAATTTGCACATCTCTTAACTTTTGTACTTCACAAATGTTTGCAATACATAAATTCCTTTACCTCTTAGCATGTTAGCTATTTTTCTGTAAGAAACTATAATCTTAAATGTTGGCATTGTTTGCATACAGTTCTGTATTACATGGTTTTGGATAAATGCATAACAAATACGATAAATATCTTAACCTATCACAAACCTATAAATTATTTTCATTTTCTGAAGTACATGTTCTCTGCTTTCTTCTTAATTGCTCAGTTGCAGAGGACCTTACCTCCTGTGGCAGCAGACACAGCCAGTGTTTCAGCAGTGAAACACTGAACTCACAGAAACCACTGCAGGGCTGTGGTGTAGAATAGAGCCAGGTTTGTCAGTAGCAGCTCTCTCTGCATCTGTGTGTTGCTCTCAGTTACATAGTTCTGAAGTACTTAGGAACTGCTTGAAGAGGTTCTGTAAATGTATGTGTGTAGTTCCCTGAGTGACGGTGTGTTCTAGTTTGATTTTCAGTAGATTAAAAGGAAAGGAATGTTTGTTCATACTCTATCCCCCACTTGTGTAAAAGTTTTACTATTTAGTATGAAGCCATATGTGACAAGTATTTTGGTTTTAGTGATCAGCTCCACCCTTTCGAGTGAAAAATAAATTATTAGGTAGAAGGCTTACTGTTCTCAAAATAAATATTCTGGGTTCTGTGCACTGCGGATGAAGTTGGGATCTGTCTCTTTTTCTCAAATGACTGTGCATCCTGTCTGAAAGTACTGACCTGTAACAAATCATATGGTGATGGATCTGATTCTTTTGCCTCTTCTCTGCCTACCCCCAAATTAAAAAAAAAGAAGGCAAGGAGGCAAACCCCTGTGTAAATCAGAGAGGCCTTGGATATAGAAAAAGTGGCATTGTAGAACAGGTGTTTATAGTAGAATATGTGATGGTTTCAGTCATATTTTTGAACAAGGAAATTGTGCTGCAGAGCATTCTAGCTCTACATGTGATGATTTCTAGACCAGCATCCATTGTATTTCATGGCTGGGTGAGCTGCTGTTCTGAAAGGACAAGACTGAAGATTTTCAATAGATGAAGTGTCTGGGTGAAGTGGATGCATAATAGACATTAAAAATGTGACTGTATGTAAAAGATGAATTATTTATGTTGTAAACAAGGGGAATGGAGGATTTCTCTGTATCTCAATGTATTTTTAAGTTTCTTAGCATCTTCAGAATTATGAATGTTGGTACAGCCATGAGCTATCCCTACTTTGTTTCAAATATTTAACTACGTGATGTTAAAGCATTTATAGATAGATAGATAGATAGATAGATAGATAGAGATATATCTATATATATATCTGGCTTACATTTGTAGTGCCCCTCTTTGTTATGACATGGCTGGAAAGAACTGTAGATTTGTTTTTTACTACTAATGCAACTGAACATAGAAGAAAGAAAAAGAAATAGCAACCCAGACAAAGTAGTGATATCTAACTAGGTTTTTCCTGGAGGAGAGGGAAGACCAGAAGCACTAGGCAGTCCAGACTTTGCTTTAGTCTGATGTGTCCTATAGGAATTCTTGTGATTTTACGTCTTCTTAAAAAATTGGATATGCACACCTGAATAATTAAAGTTCAGTAAAGCCTGGATGAAGGTAGTGAGGAGAAGGTGATGCTACTTAAGAATGGCATTTAGGAAAGCAAGTAAAAAATTTGTTTCACTAGATGCTAGTTAGTGCATCTGTCCTTACAAGGCATGCAAAAACATGTGTTAGCCTGTGTTAGCCAAGTCTGCAAATGCACTCTGTAGAACTGTATGCTGAAGACTTTCGAGTGCATCAGAAACCAAGAAAGAGTGAGTTTTAAGGCAGCTGCATTACATGGGGTATATTGTTTTGGGTTCTGTTATCCAAAGATATAATGCTTTAGAAATGTCAGCTGAATATTAAGCCATAGCATTTTGGAAATTTCTTAATCTGCAGAGTTTTATCGTAGTCTGAAAAAGAATAACCCAAAACCTCTACATAATTAAGTTCATAGAAGGCTTGTGTTCATAGAAGGCAAAGCCCAACACTGACTCAGTTTATAATCTGAGAAGTTCAAGAGGAAGATGTTGCAGTGTTTGAATACAAAGCCTTTTTTTTTGTAAAATCCATGTACTTTTTAATATGATATTCTACTTCTCTTCTGTTATTAAACCAGAAGAAGGTATGCAACTCTTGAAGTAAAAACTACCTTATTGAAATGAATGGAAACATTTCTTTTGTCACTTTAAATATAAAAATTCTTGATTTTATTTCTTTTTCATTTCTTGTTTTAATAATTTTTCCTGAAAAAGCAAGAGGAGGAAGATGATAAGCAATGATTTTGATAGTGCTACTTGTTAAGAGACCAATTGTTTCATATGAAACTGGCCTAAAATTTCTTGTTCCTCTTTTGAAGATTATGTCTATGCTGTATTTGAACACAGAATGTTTAGTAAGTGTCCACAATATTTTTTAAATCATGTTTCCTTTCTCTCCACAGTGTGAAGTGCCTACAGAAAACTGTGAAAGATCCTTACCATATTATTTGTCGACCGTGTGCTGGTAAACTAGAAATTTGTGCTAAATGTGGAAAACAAGAAGAAATTGTTATTCCGTAAGTAGCTCCGTAGGTTGCATAATTTCAGTTTCACACTGTTTCTTGCCCTTTTAATAAACCTTGTTTGGAAACTGCCAAGATGCTGTTGTACTTTATGCCATATTCTGAATAATCCTAATGGGAATCAGTAGGAGTCATTTTGCTCACTTTCTTCTGATGAAACTGAGGGTGAAATGCCTATTGATGTTAGTGGGGCCGAGCCAAAAACAGTCTTACTTGGATCAGACAGTTTATTTTAGCACCAAAGTGTAGATTGCATTATCTTCCTTAGGAACAAAGCACTTCAAAACAGATTTTAGTAGAGAGCATCATAAAATATGCATAAACCAATTTAATGTGTGCTTTTTGTCTGCCGCTTGATGATTCAGTTACTAGTGAACAGAAAGCTAATCAAGGACTAATAGTTACTATAATACATTTAGCAGGCTTACGGGTTTTTTGCTCTTTTACTAGAGTTCTCTCATTACTGATCCTGATACATTAATTTATTAGTTTGTGACAGCTGTCCAGCAGTTGCTCAGTTGGTCAAACTGTTCATTTATTACCTTTATTTTTTTTTATGGACTCTTGTGTACTAAATACTTTTTATGTATAAAACACTTTTCCTATTCAATGTGAAAATTATGTTACCGTCCCTTTCATCCTCCTTCCCACATCCTGCCATCTTCCATCTCATATTGGGATGGAAATTTCAGAAATGGGTGGTGATGACATCCCTGTTGTTCTCTGCAGGATTGATAAAGGACAAGACAGAACTGAGAGTGAGGCTACAAAAAATGGCCAGGAGAGCAGTGGACTGGACAAGGAGCTGGATTTTGATACAAACTGCATTAGTACAAGCAGTGGTGAAGATTCTGATGTGCTGGAAGAGCAATTTAAAAGTATGAATTTTGAAAGAACAGAGATCTAAAAGGTTGAGTTTATGTAGGAGACTATATGTAATCAAAACTGGTAAACCAATGTTTGCTGCTCTGAAAACCTGATTTGACATCTAAGATTGCATATAAATGCATAATAAATGTTGGCACTGTGTATTATGATGCTTGTTGAGGAGTTTGTATGAATAAATACTTTTGTGTATTAAGAGCAGAATTTCTTGGGAAAATATTCAGAAATTGAATCCTTAGGCATAGTTCTTTATTGCATACATGCATACTTGCTGTTTCTCTCTTAGTGTAATTGTGTATTTGTTCAAAATCCTATATTATGTCACTGTTTTATTGTCACTTGGAAAGCTACTTGAAAGTCTCAAATGAACACCATATTGTCATAAAAAGGAAGAGCTAAACCACCTGTAATGGTTTGCAGAAGGAAGAACTTGCTACATTCTGACAATGACTTTCCAATTGCGGTCAAAATACCGAGCATTCATTACCCTTACCCTGTTGGTTTTGTTTGGGTTTTGGGGTTTTTTTTCCCCACAAGAAAGAAAAGAGCCCAAATGCCATCTCAAGTACAGTTCATGAGCAGTTAATGCTTATTTACCATGTATAAGTATGCATTACAGATCTGTGGCCTTGTTACTACCAATGTTTTGTAAACAAAAAAACTTGCAGACTGTTTAGAATTTGGCATAACAGGGCTCATGCTTCCTTTTCCTTTGACTCCAGATCTAATGTTTTTTTTCTCTGATATGAAGACACTTGTGCAGTGTAATGATGCTTACACAGTTACTCCCTTTCTAATTTTTACTTCTTTGTAGAGGTTATTCCAACACAGATTAAACTCTACAAAGAACTTAGCTGAATTTGCAGTAACTATCTTTATAGGATTCTGGATTATTTGATTTCTTCTGTATTGTCTTCTTCCTCTATAGATTTAGCTGACTATGTATACATTAACCTATGACAATATACTATGCCATCTTTACTAACTGCTTAGCAGCTAGACATCTGCTTTGCCTGAGTTGCAATAGTGAGCATGGAAAAAATTGATTCCCAAACTAGCTTTGTCAAATGCAGTGAGGGAATTCAGCACTGGGATTATTTCCCACCTCTGCCCAGGAATGAAGGAAGTCCTGAAATTTAATCTTTTGGGTACAGATAGGCACCCTGTGTTTGTCCCACCCTGTGTTTGTCTGAAAGAGTCACTGAAGTTGCAAAGCACTAGGAGGTGCTTAGTGGAGGAAAAGGAGGTTGTCAGGTGTGTTCAGAAGTGACTGGATCTGAAGGTCATGTTGAATTGACAGATAAGTCCTCCCAACAGGACAGCAGTGACGTCTGACTTAGTGTGACATCTCCGATTGTCCTGCCAGTTTACGTCGACAAGGGCAGAGTAAACAAGGAATATCCCACACAAACACACACCGCGGATCATCAGGTGGGGGAATGAGTAGAGGGAAGTTAATGAGTAATGTGGATTTAGCTTCAGAAAGGGTCTCTCTGGGGAAACTATGAGTGTCACCAAAAGTGAACTTGGCTCCTGAAAGTGACCATATGTATGGAAAATGTTTTTCCACTTGGGAAAATTTACAATGACCTAGTCCTTTGCCCAAAGGTGAGAGGAAGTCCTGAAACGGTAGAAAAACATGTCATGGAATTGGCATGAGCTGTATAATGAGGAAATAAGGGAAAGGACTTTCTTCTCAAAGTGGTGACACAACCTGTCATTACCGGGGGATAGCAGAGCCATACAGACGGGCGATCTGTAGCAACAAAATACAAATATTATGGAAAGTCCTCCCAAGTCAGCATCTTTGTGTCACACACCTCTGCTCTGTTTGATGTTTAGGTGGGCAGTTGATACTAGAGCTGATGAAACTTTGCTGTGAGTGAGCACAGCGGCAATGGTGGCTGGCTGGTGTTAGTCCAGCCTTTCTGAAGACTGCTTTTGATTCTGACAAGCATTCTATCTTTGGTTGTAGCTGTGGTTAAAAGATAGACTGCTGGAAGTGATTGCTGCAGCTAGTACCATGTGTCATGGAAGTTGTGAATCAGCTTGCAAAATTGCACATTTGCAAGGGAAAAAGAGTTTTACTAAAGATATTTCTAACAGGAATAAAGGGAACAATTTTAGGTTTGTTTAATTTTGACTGAAGTTAGAACATAAGTGGAATTACATTAAGATTTATTTTTTTTCTGAAACTTTAATAGTTCTGAATTTCAAGGTTTTGTCTTTTTTCATTTTTGTGAAGAACTTTGTTGAACAGAGGTAGGGCTTAGAGCCCCTTTCAATCCTAATTGTCAATAAAATCATATAGATGAGAAAATATTTTACAACAGAATGAAATCAAAAGCCATCAAAGAGATTTCTGAGAAAATCTTTAGGGCAATCGCATAAAAGGAATGATTTAAAGAGTTTTTAATTGAGATTTGGAAAGCTTTCTACCTCTTCTTTCACAAATAATAATGAATTTGTGTTTATAAACTTCAAAAGAAGGGACATAATAATACCACACTCTCTGCAGGATTTTGAGATGCAGTTTAAACCATCTACCTAGGATCACTGGTTGGTGGTTTCAGGAATTCATCTGCACCTTGTGGGTCCTCATGGAATACATTACTGAAGAAAAAAAATGATAAATGTTAATAATTAATCGTCTGAAGAATAAATGATGTATCACAAGTGATGCAGTGATGTTGCTAACACAGTTGAATTCCTGTTACCTAGGTGTCCTTAGGAGTGTTACCAATTCCTACATGACAAAGCTCTGAAAAGTCTTTCTCTGGATATGGCTAACATCTCATGCACACAGGATGTACACAGAAAGTTGGGGTTTTTTTTGTGGGTTTGTTTTGGGTTTTTTACTTGGTAAATGTGGAACACGGAAAACCGTGCTGAAAAAAAACCCTCACGTTTGAAAATCGGAACATTTGTTTGCCAGTGGTAAGATACGAGCCTTTCCGGTGCTGCTCTTACTCACGTCCTCACGTTTCCCTCTCGAAAAAGCTACCTTGCAACACCAGGTGTCACTGTAACAAAATGAAAACGTTGCTTGGAAGTTAGCTTCACACGGCTCGGTGATACTCCGGGCTGGGTATTTTGAAAGACCTTCATTTTCATCCCCCGGAGTTGGCTGGCCAGGTCTTGTCTCTCTGGGGTGCAGCTCTCCTTGATCTGTGCACTGAGCTGCCACCCAGATGATCTATGCATCTAGCAAGCTGCTGAGGAGAGGAGGCTGGGATCAAGAGCAGACACCTGAGCTGTGCACCGTGCTTTTTATGTGGAGTCTGCTGTAAAAGGAAACCTTAAAAGACACGCTTTTCAGCCTGGCCAACCCACCTGCAGCTGCAGTATCACAAGTAGGCAAATTCTGAATATTCAAAAGTCAGAACTAATGAGGTCATACAGTATACTGACTACCCGTAATGTGAATAATTAATCAGTTTATTAAAACACAAAAAGAACGTCCACTTCAAAACAAATTAAAAAAGCAAACACTGGACAAACCATGTATTAATCATACCAATTAAAGGATTACACATTGTTAGATTCAGCTCGTGAATTTCTTCAGAAGTCTTGGAAAAACTGGTGTAGAGTTGCTGAGAGAGAAAGAAGCCTGAAAATTAAGAATAGCACTATGAAATGACTTTTCAGCCAGAATACTTATTTTCAGTAGCAGCTTCTCAGTAGCATCTCTGAGCTGCTAGTTGAGAGGGCATCAAAGAAGGCGTGTGTCAGGGCCAACACAATTTTTACTTTTCTCTTTAGCTGAAAACAAGAGCAGATGGAAAAGAGTTTGGCTTCCTGTGGTGAATTCCGCAACAATAAGCACCTGCTCATTTACTAGGTGGGCCAGCCTTGGTTAACAGCCAAACACCCATAGCTACTTGCTCACGCCCCCACTCCCACAGCATGGGATAAAGTAAAAGGAATGCAAGGAGACTTGTGGATTGAAATAGTGTCAGATTAATAGAGACAGCAAAAGCTGTGAACAGGAAGCAAATCAAAAACAGGAATTCAGTTGCCACTTCTGGGAGCTGTTTTGTCACTCCCTGAAGAGCAGGTTAACACTTAACACAGGCTGCTGTGAAGGAAGTCAGCCCCATCCCAGCCGGACCAAATACATTCACATACTGCACTTGCTTTCTGAATTGTTACAGTGTTACAACAATCTCAGTTCTGAGTGTCAAAAATATAAATAATTGCAAAAATTTCAGTACACACTTTTGTTGGCCCAGACTGCGCAAATTTGTAAGAAAATATATCAGCATACACATGAGGATCCATATGCATCAATCTGATGAAATGTTTGCCTCTCACTAAAAGTTAGTCACTGTATTCACTGAGTGGTAAAAAAAGCAGCTCTTTTCTTGAAAGAAAGAGTTGAACCTTTATTTTAAAAAGAATTCATGTCTTTTACATTGGTTAACTCTTTGAAGATTGTGAGGAAAAGATACCTGTAAGGCTCTGGATAGTTAGGATTTGGTTATTGGAATCAAAGAGTGACATTCGTGTTTGTAGAGACCAGGAGGTTTGTCTTTTCCTCTTTTGGTGCTTCCTCAATCACTTCATGAATGTGTGCACATGTGTTCTGGAGAAGATCAAGAGTAAGGGTGGTCATGAGTGGGACAAGGTACGATCATAAGTGATTAGGAATAGCAACCTGAAAACTATTTTTTGGCCACTGCCCTTCAGAGCTTTTCAGAGTTTCTTCTTGTTCCTTTCACAATTAATTTCATACCTTGACTGGTCATCTCTAGAAGATAGCCATGTGCATGAGAGCCTTCAAATGCACACCAGCATTTTGTATTATTTAGTATTAAAGGTCTGTAAGTGCTATAGAGCAGCTTTATAGAGAAGAACTACATATGAAAATCTTTTTTTCTGGAAGGATTTTCAAGAAATACAGACTTGTTCATTTATCTCTGGTGTCCTGGTTTCTGCTGAGATAGAGTTAATTTTCTTCCTAATAATTGTTACAGGGTTGTGATTTGGATTTATGTTTTTGAAGGAAAGTGGAACGTAAAGGGTGTCATGGTGTAACACCAGGCGGCAACTAAGGCCCACACAGCCACTGGCTCATTCCACAATCCCCCTACTCCCATCCCCTCTTGGACTAAACCAGAAAAGTTGTGGGTTGAGACAAAGACAGTTTAGTAGGTACAGCAAAAGCACACACACAAGAAGAGTAAAACAAGGGCAGGCAAGTGTTCAGCCAACTCCAGGAAAGCAGGGCTCCATCATAGGTAATGGTGTCTTGGGAAGACAAACCCCATCTCTCCAAATACCTCCTTCTCCCACTTTATATACAAAGCATGGTGGCATGTGGTCTGGATTATCCTTTGGTCAGATGGGGTTGTCTGTCTCAGCTGTGTTCCCGCCCAACTTCTTGTGCACCCCAAGCCTCCTCTCTGGAGGAGTAGGGTGAGAAGCAGAAAAGACCTTGTCTCTGGGTAAGCACTGCTAAACATCCCTGAATTATCAACAATGTTTTGAATACAAACTCAAAACACAGTTCCAACCTAGCTACTATGAAGAAAAATTTACTCTATCCCAGCAAAAACCAGCATATTGCATCAAGTCCTGCATAAAAATCAAGTTTCAGTACTAAATCTAATGGTGTCTGGCACTGATGTTTTCAAACCTGTACTTTGCTTATGGTGATTTTGACTATGAAGACTTACGGGTAGGCAGTCAGAACTTGCTTCTACTGAGAACACCTTCTAGGGCATGTGGAGTCTCACTATAATTTGATGATTCATAAGGATATTTGCTCACAAATGCTTGTTTATCCAAATGCTTGTTTGTCACACAGAGACTGCTTTGAAAAGCTGCTATAGCAGTACAAATTTATGACATGAATTTTTATTGGTGGAACTGCTATTCATTATGCCTGAGAATGTGCAAGTCTCAAATAAGGTAGATTTTGGGGTAAAACTCTTTACAACCCAGCAAACAGGTGTAATTCCTGTTCATCCCTAAAGCAAATTCTCTGACCCAAATCTTGACAAAGTTGAGCTGAAGGATCCATCATCCAACAGTGTAAAATTGGTGGGCAGAGAGGAGCTGGGTAACAGCTACCAGCTGTTCTGGTTTTCTAGCCCTTTCTCAAGGAGTGGCAGCACCAAAGACTTCAAACACGCCTCCTGCTGCTAACTAGACTTCCCCACACTCTGGTGTGCTGTCTAATGGCCCCAGTTTACACAACTACAATGTCACGACGATCACTAGGTCTCCTGTTAGGACACTCTAGATGAACAGAAGCTTGACTGGTTTTTGTCTCTAAGGGTATTTTGTGCACTAAAACCAAAATATATGAAATTTAACAGCATCTGTTAAATCTTTCCTAAATTCACACATAAATTTTTGAGTGAACTGAAATGATTTCTATGGTAACAGCAGAGGAGTGTTTCTATATTAAGAGCATCACACTGTGGGTGGGCATCAGAGCTCTTCTCTCCTGAAAGATATTTGCAGTTGAACAATTATAGGTAAAGTCTAAGATTTGCTTAAAAGAAATGATACATTTTTTATTGTTTTACTTTGCAGGGAAGATACAGCAGGCAAAAAGTTCATTTTTGTTCACAGTTTAGCTCATGAATCACTTGCCTGCACTGCTGTAAATGTGGTGACTGGATTAGCTACACCAGCAATGTTCAGTTGTCAAAAACTCTTTCTTTACATGATGGAAATCATAAAAATGTCAAAATCAAATGTCTGCTCACAATCATAACTGATGATGTCACCATGGTTTTATCATTAATTCCAAAGCAAGCATTTATCATTAAAGACCAAATCAAAAGCGTGAAGTGAAAATGCACATGAAAGCCAAAGCTTTCCCAGTGCTGTTCTGATTTAGTACTAGCTTTAATATTAAATTAAATGAAGCAGAATTAATATTTGTGATCACAGAATAAATGTAATCATTCTTGACTGATAGTCTAAGTAGGCATTTCCCTGGTGCTTTTTGAAATGGATAAGGTAGTGGCTAGGTCTCTACAGAGTGCTTAAAGCAGGGCTTTTTTTCCTAAGAAATAGTTGAGTTTGATCCATAGTGTTTCTTGAGTTGCAAATGGCCTCATTAAAGGGCACAGGCATTTACATAAGTAAAATGTGTATGGAACAAAGTTCTTAGACATAGAGCAAGTCATGTTTTGTAAAGAGATGTATTATAACCTTTTAGGATCTGGATGGTACATTGGAAAATCTCCTCTCTGCAATCTCTTGCTGGTTTACATGACATAACATACAAGCATGGAATGGTTTAGGTTGGAAGGGACTTTAAAGATCATCTCATTCGAACCCCCCTGCCATGGGCAGGAACACCTTCCTCTCCCAGAACTACCAGCTCTTTTCCTTCCTAATTAGGAGTGCGTGGATGAGAAGAGAAAGTGGACAAGAAGAAAGAATGTCCTTTCTTAACCAGTAGATAAAAATTAAAAATTAGAAATACTCTTTTCAATAATTTTTTCCTAATCATATTTTTCAGACACTAACTTCTTGACTAGAATTTTTTTTACTGATATGGAAGACAGGCACAAGGGCTAACACATCAATGCAAAAGGCCGAGAAAATGTCCCGTGCACCACAAACCACTTGCTTTATGAGCCTTGTGCAGACAAGGAACTGGAGTCTACCTTCACCTTCTGAAAAAAAACCAAACAAAAAAACCCCAAAAAATAAAAAACGCCACCAAACTATTTTTGTGCTACCTTAAAAAAAACCCCAAACAAGCCGACTTTGACTATTAGACTTGGTCAGTTCATTTGTTTCTCCTGCTATCAGTCCTCTCTTTCATGATTGCTGTTTGCAGAGTGCAGGGGCACTCTGATTAATGTCTGTGGTGTTTCACATCAAACACAGGCCTGTTCCTTTAATAGTTTTACTGAAGTGGGTCTAACCCAGAATTCAATATAGTTTCAGTGGGGCAGGCCAGTTTAAAGATATAAATTATGCATTCCCTCACTGTTTCTGGCTTAGAAGTAAGTAACCATGGTGACTGCAAAAGCTTAATTTCTGCATAGATTCTGAGACTGTCATCTCTCACAGCTTTGTTCCCTCCTCAGCACCCCCAAAAATTTACCTTTCTTAAATAATTCCACTACTCCATAACATGATGCCAATAGAAAAGCTTCTTATAATTCAGCCTCACTTCAAACTCCTGTCGTTATATTATGCAGCAGGTTATCTCTAATCTCATATCTACGTGGTAATTCTGATTTCAAACTGGAAAAAAATCTGACCAAACAAGTCCAAAGGACATTTTCCACCTGCAAGATAAGACTTTAAAAAAAAACTCTATGCATGGGGAACCTGGTCTGTGTTAACTCCTTGACACATGAATCTTACTGGTGTGCCCCTTCAAGCTGTGCAGCTCACTTCTGAAGCACAGGGTCAGCCCGTGCTCAGCAGGTTTGTACCCAAGCTGTGTTGTGTATTCAGGATCACCACTGTGCTGGGAAGTCCAGCTTGGAAAGACCAGAAGGAAGTCAATGCCCTGAGGGTGGCCAAACAGGAACAGTTGGTGTGGAAGGAGTCCCTTGTCCACCAGCCCCATCGAGCCGTAACATTACTGCCAACACCAACCGCCCTCCGCAGTCTCTCCCCAGCAAGGCACTATCTCGCTTCATTGGGGATGCATATTGGGTTTACTTGTCCATTGAGGAATAATCCTGACACTGACAGCTAATCCCCCAAGAGTTGTTTTTCTGTATATCTGATATTTACTATATGTCTGATATTCACATTATACATCAACCCAGACTGTGCATGGTCATTCCATGGAAAATCAAGGACTGATCTCCACACCTTTTGTACTATTATAAAAACATAAGAAATGGTGTATCTGATCAAGAGATGGCATTTATGACCTTGAAGTGCGTATGTCCATAAATGATTCTTACCACAAAAGGATGTCTGCTAGTGAAATGCTCTGATTACAGGAGGTGTATTCAGATATAGCTCTTCATGTATCTCTGCCTGACAAAATTGGAGCAGCAACTGTTGTACCTGGTTAGCTGGTCTAGGATCATTATGATGGCTGAGATCAGCTGATGAGAAAACATCTTCCTTTTTTCCTTGCCTCTATGAACTACATACCCTTTGGAAGTCTAAGGATGGACTTTTGCATAAATTGCTTTTATACTCAACACCAAACATACTTTTATTTTTTCAGTTTCAATTGGGTAATCTGAAAATCTGTCTCATTTTATGAAGCCTTGTCAGAAAGAAGAAACTCAGTTATCAAGATAGACAGGAAACCATTTTCAAACATTACTTAGCAACCTTTGCTATACATTCATTCTGAAAGAAGAAAGAAACCTTGAAACAAGGTTGGAACGGAGGCCCCATATTAATTTTGTTGCATATCTATGCAACACATTCATTCAATCCATTTCAGTACATCTTATTTTTAAAAAGGACAAAAGGTCAATTGACTATACTTCATGGAACAAAGTCTCAGCCAAGGAGGGAACTTAACGATCTGATGGACTGTGATTACAAAATGAAATTGAGGCTGCCTGTTGCTGTAATCTAGATTTAGTTTTAAAACTGAACTCGTCTCTGTGGGGTTGTGACTGCATTAACAATAGAGGTGGGCAGAGTGCCAGATTACTGCATTTTGGTGGAGAATGAGAAACAGAGGAATGCTGCTGCTAACTCTAAGACCTTTTCCTGAAGGAGCAGTAAACCACACCCACAGAATTACAGACTCTGGACTGTTGATAAAAATCATGTTTCATTGTTCTAAGTAATATGAACACAATAAGTTATCCTTCCTTGCTTGCTGGCAAATGTAAATTGCATTTGGGAACAGTGGGAAAAAACATTGTAGGGAGCTCAGTGTGATTTTGGGGGATCCAAGGAGGCTTTTGGGGTCCAGTCAGGATAAATAAGGAGACTTTTCACTTCACTAGCTGTCTTGTGAACAGAGTGCTGGTTGTGGGGTCAGGCTGATGACCACCTCCACTTGCCTAAAACTGGTGTTTCAAGTAAAACTGGTGATGCACGATCTGTGATAAAAATAAGGGATATTAAACTGAACTCTGATTCTTTTGGGAGTATGTCAAATCCTACCTGCTCCAACCCTGGTGGTTGACTTCTTGGCTTTGGTTAAGCCTTCCCCAGAAGCACTCACCACTGAACTTTCACAGAATTTAAATTACTAGGTGAGACAGGCCATCCTTCTGAAAATCCAACCCTTTCTTTTGGTTCGCAAATTTCTTCGATAATTACTATGTAGTTTTATTACTTGCAGTTCACAAATGCAATGCAATAAATGACATACATGCTCTTTAGCAATTCTGTTGTATGCTACCTGACAAAAGACATCTAAACCAATTCCTGGAATTTAAAAAAGTGTAAAAATACTTGACATTTTATATACTCTAGCCTGTAGGTGTTCCAGTTATTTTGTGTATAAACCAAAGACTTATGTCTTCCACTTCTGTTTGAACAAAGCTAAAGTAATTTTTGAGAGGTGTAATAAGACCTTTTTCTAAGGAGTGGAAATGTTTTCATTTTTACCACACTTCTTGACCTAGAATGAAGAAAAAATTATATTAAAAACAACAAACAAGAAAACCCTTTAAAAAATTTTATCAGTCATTGAATTAATGAAGTGTTGGGGTTTTTTTCTGTACTACACATGTGTGGAAGATCGATGGGAGAAATG
>NW_008653165.1:0-1403 GCF_000695815.1 Acanthisitta chloris
TATATATAATATACACAATATATACACAGTGCACATACTACACAGATGTTGTGTGGTTTATATCTGTAAATAAGCATGCATACACATATGGTTTTTTGTAAACATTTTTGGACACAACCACATGAGAGAAGAGTTAAGACACAAGATTCTTTTAGGAGAAATTCTGCTGAAATATCAGAAGCTCCATACACTCTACTCTCTACCATGTGACTCAATCCTTACGTGACAATGAAAGGAAATTGGATCTTTGTACAACTATTGCAAAAATCTAGCTGAGTACACCAGCCCTGCAATTATCATCTAAGAAGCAATGCTATGTTCCTTAAGGTAATGCTGTAACATTTTGTCTGCATTACACTGAACAATTTGTATTAAGGTTTTCCTGTAGTGGTGATCATATGCCATTTAGTCTTCCATCAGAAGGACAATGAGAGATGTCTAATAGAATTTTGCATTATTTTCTCTGTAATGCTTACACTGCCCACAGCTTTGGCAATTGGACCTACATCTGCTTGCCTCATTCGAGATTGCAATCTTTATGCCTCCATCTTGACATTGTGCATTCCCTTTATTTTGATAACAGCTTCCAGGTATGTGCTCACTTTAAAAGATTGCTTTCAAATGTTGGCAGTTGAGGACTGGCAAATGAATTCAGTCTAAATCTGGTCTAGTTTACCCTGCAGTTGTCTTGGTAGCTGGTGTGAGAAGATTTGCAAAACCAAGTGTGCAATGGTATTATTAGTATGTCCTTTTTGTTGTATAGACAGGAAATTCATGTTACACCAAATAAATTTACAATGGTCTCTGTCCCAAGGAGTTCAGACTCTGAAAGAGGCAGGCTTGGGAAGAGATAAGTAGAAATAATTTCTGTACAGATTTAAACAGTTTATCACAGACAGCATAGCAGAATTTCACATTCTATAAATGAAGAAATACAGAATTTTATAATACAAACTTGAATTACATGTCTGGGTCAGAAAATCACCATCTGCCTTAGACTCTCTTCTCCTAGATATATGACAAGTACATGCAAGTCCTGTCACCTACCTAAACCATTACCTGACCTGTATATCAGTAAGGTTCAATGTTATTATAAGTAAAAAATATTGCATACAGCAGAGGTCTATTTAACAGTTATAAGAGTTAATCTAATAAATTATAATGTGAAACATCTTAAATACTAAATGCTTGACAACATCTTCCTTATTCTACATATTTTTATATGGATAGTGGATCTAAAAATGTATGAGTAGGTATGTAATTTTTTATGCCAAAATACACTGGAACATAGGAGGTGGCCTATAAAACTTAGTCATGTAAGTTAGCACTTACTTGAAAAGAGGGGTTTTAGTGGAACTGCCTGTGTCAGTAGGTGCTTCTCAGTGTGAGCTAGACCTCCACAA
>NW_008653165.1:1418-22229 GCF_000695815.1 Acanthisitta chloris
TTAAAGAAAATCTCTGAGTTTCAGGTGGCACATTATGCAAGCCTGTAATGCAGCACCTGCAGTGCATGATATAGAACAACATATGCTTGTCTTATGGCACCATTTATTTAGAAATAGCATACCACACATCTAAAAAGAAGAACAAAACACATCAACACATTTGTTTTCAGAACAACCAACTACTTAAAGCTAATGTTTCTTTGTTGAGGTTCTTTGGTTTGGTGTATTTGGATTATTTTTGCTGTTGGTTTGATTATTTTTTTTTGGGGGGGGGGGGGTGAGAGGGAATACAATATGTTCCTTGAGGTATTTTTAGAAAATTTGTTGCAAAAGTATGCCTTAATTGAATCAAAGAAATTATTTGGGGAAAAGTAAGATTATCTGAAAATTTTTCAGGACATAATTAATGGTTATAAAAACAGAATTACATGCTTCCCTACCTGTTAACAGCAAAATTAGCAGTAGAAAATACTCTGTGCCTCTGCTTGAAGTGTTGTTTGTGACTACCTTCTTTATTCTGAAATTAAATGTTGATGAAATTCAATGCATTCTGGTTTGTGATCTCAGTGGTGTCCTGTGATAAACATCAGTATACAGACTATTTACAACTACTAGGCATTTTGCCAGCATGTAATTCAAGGAAGGGTAAAAGAATATATATGAATTATTTAAAACCAGAAGGAAGAGAGAGGCCAGAAATACTCACTATCACTGCTTATAAACCAAATCCTACAGCAATGTAAAGGCAAACTGAGCTGCAAGCAGGAGTACCTAAAAGTATATTTAAATATCCTAATACTGAGAAGTCTTTGGCATAAGCAGTAAACTGCAAAGAGAAGTAAATCTGTAGCAGTGGAATTGGTTACATGTACTACCTGACTCTTATCCTGGATGTAAATCATCATTCATATGTGCAATGGCATAGAGCAAGGTTGTGCTGCCATGCAATTCTATAATCAATGAAACAACTTCATCTGTTCTTACCTGGAAACACTATGAGGAACAGATCAATTATGAAGCAGGGACTTTTGGTGACAGAATTGTGGCCTGGCTGTTTATTAAAAAGTGAGAGTAAAGGGAACAGTGTATGGGCTGGGGATGAAGATCAGCAAGGAGGGTTACATTGCCTTTGCTCTGTCTGGAATGCATCCTTGGAAAGTTCAGTTGACTGCAGCCAGCTCATATGGTTGGTTGATTTCTCACTTTTTAATTTCTTACAGTCCATGACTGCAGCATTCAGATGACAGGACTTAAGAGCTAGTTCTGCAAACCACAGGCATGGCACCTCAGTTTAGATTTTCTTTAAGAAAAAATTCTTCAGTTTTGGGCTGGTATCAGAATGAAGACCATGAAACATCTGAAAAGAGAAAACAAAAGACTGGAACTGTTGAGTCAGAGGTAAAGAGTAGCTCCAATACTAAAGAGAAAAACAACTACACAAAAAGGTAAAATGTCTACAAAAATGCAAAGCTGGAAGGCATTAGCACAGTGAGGTAGGGGTAGAGCTTATTATGTCATCAAGAGGTCACAACTTCTCCAGCTGTGTGGTAAATTCTTGACCAGCAGGTCATATCACAGAGTTCCTGCATGAGGACTTGCAAGTTTTCTAAGACTTAGTTCAATAGTAAATGAGACCTTGCAAGCATTAAATAAATAAATAAATAAAATTTTACTCCTGGTTACACATTTACTTCAGCGTTTCTACACATAATAAAAGTTATTCAAAGGCAATTAGTAGAGAAATTGATTGACTCTATGGCCAAACATGATGAACACCAAGAATTATTCAGCAGTTACATAGAGCTATAACTAATGCATGTAAATAATTTACAGGCAGGTTTCAGTTAAGAGTGGCTTTGAGGTGCATGGTAGACCTAATATTTTCCTTCACAGTTTTTTCCTATAAATAAATAGTCTATGAAGTCTAGTATGTCATGGTCTGACACTCAGCTATGCTACTATTCTTAGGAAAGAAGGCAATGCTACTACCCTTTGTCCACCTTGTTCTGCAGTGTCGAAACTGTGACTACTCTATACAGTGCAGCGTCTACTCCATATAGGACATCCATCTAAGCTAATATCCTTGCATATGCATGGAATTACTAATTTGTTTTACTTTGTGACACTTTCCCCCCACTTCAGCTATATCCTTCACAATTTTCATGAATTGTAGATACCAGAAGTTTCAAATACATTACTTTTTCTTCCCCTTGATAACTTTTGCAATTATGTACGTTACATTACATACCTGTCAGTGACCTCCTTGTTAGCAGCTACAATTCCATCATCATATTAACCAAGGTGTTAAGACAAATGCATTATCTAGGAAAGCTGATTGCTTCCTAGCATATAAAGAAGAGAATGACCACACAAATCGTGTTCATAAAAATTTTCAAAGTACATTTTAAAAATGCCCAAGTTCTCATGAAGATGAAAGATTTCATAATTTTAATATACACTCTCTGCTGTGGTAAGATTCTCAGAGAAAAACATGAAAAGAATGTGTTAATTAAAAAAAAGAAAAGAGAGAAGAAAGAGCAAAATATGTAAATAGTATTAGGCACACTCCTCAAATATGCAAAATAATGCTTTGATTTATATGCACTCTTTAGACCTCTTAGTCTGAAGAGCTTCAACAAAAGTGTTTTGTGTTTTATCTTTTTCAGAATATTCTTAATGAGGAAGCAAAGTCTTTACCTAGGAACTTGCTTATAGAATTTCTTTCTCTACCAAAACCAGAATATAAGTGCCTGTTCCTCCACACTAAAATCAGTTCAAAAGTTGGTTTCGGTTTCTGATAGTCTTTGTATAATTCCAACTAATAGGCCTCCCACAATCAAAAGGAAGTATTGTAAAACAAATGTCCTGTCCAAATATGCACTCCAGACTATACTGATCAGTAATCCAGTGTCCAAATACTGTGTTCAGAAACACTTTTCCTCTAGTTCACATAGAATATACAGCCAAACTGAAGAAGGACATGGAGAATTTTGAGTTGCAGGAAGTTCTTTACCACTAATCAGTATTGGTCTGCAGATCAAAAGTGCAGAATAACTAATGAAGCAAATTCTTTTAGTTTTTTGGGGGTTGTGTTTTGCGGGGTTTTTTTGGTTTGGTTTGGTTTTCTTTTGGTGGTTTTCGATTTTTTTTTGAATAGCATTTAAATAATTTAGATGCCATGTTAAAATTCATTATAATTAAACAATTAAATTTAATAGTATTTAAAACCTGGCATTTAGACCAAGTATATAAAGAAAATTAAAATACACTTGAATGTTTAAAGGATAAAAACTTTTCTAGCAAATAAGAGAGCAACGTTTAATTTTGTATGAACAATATCTCATATTTTCATTGAGATGGGTTTGCAATGACTTGACATTTTATCCATAATATTTTATGAAATATAATACAAAGAAACTAACAGATATATTCTCCTGCATATCTAAGGAAGTAGGCATGAAAATGCACTGATAAAGTTCATTATTCCAGAGTAAACGGATCATAGTATAAATAAGAAACAGACCATAGACTTATCAAGTTAACTTTTCATTTGTAAGGTAACCTGAAAGTAATGCCACTATGACAGAAAATAAGAAACACAGATGGAAAATACTAGAGGAGGGTGTTTTGAATGATCAGAAGGAAGATTCCTGCCAAATACAGATTTCTGCTCTGATACAGAGCATTTTTCATCCTATTTTAATTCAGTACCACGGAAAGGATGATGAACAAGGAAATAAAAAAAGAGATTTGGAGTTTGGGAATGAATCAGGGATAATGCAAATTTGATGCTGAGTTCTTAAGAGGTTTACCTCCAAAGATATGGAATTTCATATAAAAATCCATTTACACTTCATTTTCAGCAGTTTGGGGAACATCTGAGAAGTATATTGAGACTACAAAACTCATCATTTTTAGTGAATATGCTTTCGGGGCACTAAAGACAGAAGGTGTTACTGTTGCAGAAGTTATTTGAGCTCTCTAAGCATTGTATCATATCTCAGATTTTTAGTTCTTTTGAACCATCTAAGCTAAAAATTTGCAAGATCAGTGTGATGAATAATGCTTTCCTAGAATGTATTTAACTGTCTTTAATGAAAAAGGATCTTCATTTCTCATATTCAGAACTTCCATGAATCTTGGCAGCAATGGTCAAGCTCTCTGGCATAATTAATTCTATGTGGGTCTCTATAACACTAGCACAGAATTAAAATGTTCCCAATACAGGGTAAAAAAGGCATGGCTACACTTTGTGTAGCAGCTGACCATATTTTGACATACCATTGTGTAAGTGCTGGAACAGTTCAACAACACCTGATGTGTGATGTGGTTCGTCTGAATTGGTATCCCCAGCAGAACACTAAAAAAATGCATCAGTTGTTAGAGTGATATCTTGTAGTAGTTGCTTATACTTGTTTCTAATGTCTCATAAAATGAACAAGTAGATACAGATTCTTATCTGAATCTGACAGATTAAGTCCTCTTTTAATGCTAACTGTGTGCAGCCTGCCATCAGATGATGGATTAGCTGAGGTTCAAAAGCAGTATGCCATATCAAACTCCAGTGCAGCATTGTATGAGAGGACCTCTTGAAGAGTTTAAAGTATATGATAGTGAATGGTAAATTGCAGTCTTTCTTTTCCCCTGTACTTCCAGTTTAAGAAGAAGACCCTGAAAAGAAACAGGTAGTGAGATATATGTGCAAATCTTATACAATAATTGGAAAGAAATCATTTACATTGATTTTGCAATTTTTATACACCTATAAAGCTCCTGGGCTATTCCCAAAAGAGTAAATAAATCATAGTATAAATAAGAATCAGACCATAGGCATATCAAGTCAACTTTTCATTTAGGACCACTGAAAGCAACGACAATATGTCAGAAAATAAGAGAAATAGATGCAAAATAATTGAGGAATTTTGTACTGTCAGAAGGCAGATTCATGCCAAATAGCACACTAATATTATGGGGGATGGATAGCAAAGAGATTGCTAATGTTTTGCTCCTCATCCATTAACTCTTCTCTGAGATGGTGACCAAAGGGATTTACCTATGGAAATTAAAGAAAACTTCACAATTAGAAACTTTCTTTGCATTATTCTTTTCTTTCTCTGTACCCAATCACTGTCAAGTTCGATTATTACTTTTTTCTATGCCATACTACATATATTATAATATTCAAATATTCCTGGGCTGCTCACAGAAAATGGAGGAGACAAGGCTATGTAGTACATTTCATTCGCAATCTGAAGCATTATAGGATTTACTTCTTGGAATCTGACATTCCTATCACATTGCCCTGTAGCTTGTTTAATATTTGAGATGCCCTTTGCATGGCTAGAAGCAACTTTGAACAGGTATTGTCTCAAAAAATACAAAGGCATGCTGTTCTTTCCTCAAACTGAGGTATCCTAGTAAATCTTGTTCTTGGAATTGTGAGTTGTTTGTTTTTTTTCACCCTGAGGGAAAAAAAAGGAAAAAAGTATCCTGTGATGCCCTAAACAAAGACCAAAATAAACCAAACAAGCCAAACTCCACACTATTTATCTCCTTTTAGTAGGTCTCTAAAAAAGACCACTATAGAATCTTAATAAAGTTTGTGCCTCCAAAACTAGCAGTATGGCTAAACACTATTGCATTTTTACAATGGACCTCTTTACTCCTACTGTCAACTGGAGCACAGAAATTTTGGAAAAAAAAAAAAAAAAAAAAAAAAAGAACCAGATATGTTTCTTCCTTGCATCATGTTCTACAATAATCCATGTTACATGAGCACCACCAACCATCTCATACTCATTTGATTGTGGTTTTTGTCTGCCCTCTGTTTAATGCTGAAAGTCTTCAGGAATATTTTATGGGACACATACTTTTCTTCCACAACAGAAATATCACTAACCTACATATCCTCTGTGGTGTTTAAATGCTTATGTTTGCTCCTCAGCTGTCAGCTAGATTCATAGCCCTTGATAAACTTTTTCTAAAAAGCTTGTCCTAGCTTTTTCAATATAAAGTACAACCCCTGTAGCAGTCATTTGGTGAGATGATGGTCATCTGACCATATAAAAAGAATCAGTTTGAGGAATTCCTTGAGGCTTTGTTTTTAGAAGTGTGGGTTCTCATATCCACAACAAAGCATTTTTTTCATAGATGCCTGGCATCTATTAGAAAATAGACATCATCCTAGACAGTAGTGTACTGCAAGGTGGCGAATGGGATTATGTAACTGTGAGCAGTTGTTCCATTCCAAATTAGGAGCAGGAGGAGTTTACAGTGATTTCCACTGCAAATGATGACACAAACCAAGTCAGTGTCACTTTCAGTGCCATGTTTATTGACAGCCAAGAAGAAATGAAACCTAACAAGTGACAGGATAGGAATAGTTAAGAAAGACAAAGTGGGAAAGATAAGCAGAAGTATGGAGAATTTGCGAAAGGAAAGTTATCACCATGGAATCTTGCAGCTTCCTGTGGGTCCAATCATCTTTTGGTGAGGGAAGCTTCTAGTGAAGAATTGCTCTGCTTGCTATTCATTATTTTTATCTCACCCCATCTCTAGATTTTTCCACCCCTTTCTTCCAGTCAGTCCTGGCAGTTTTGCCACACTTATTAATACCAGAGTATAGTCCTGCCTTCTGAATATGTAACCTGGCATGTGCTGAGTGGATGTCAGGGGGAGAGGGACCTTGGTGAGGCAACCATCCTGCACAGAACAGCTTCATCACTATATCTATTTTTGACCTTGTCTCTGGTGAGTGTGTCCTTGCTGTGGTGGCTATGCAGTAAAACCACAAGCTGCCAGCATTGCAAAAATTTAGATGCCGGTGGCAGCTAGCCTCCCTTTTTTGTGCCTTGCAGTTTACACAAAGGAACAATGTTGTGACATTTTTCAAGTTTGGACCAGAATCTCACAGCACCATAGCAATGTAAATGTACTAGATATACATAGTTTACATAAAATGCTCTCACAAATATCCTAGGCCTTCCAAACTCATTAAGCAGTTATTAATCAGAATTGTCTTGCTTTAGTTACCTAGAGAGAAACTCCTAGAAAGTCACAGCAGCTTGTAGTGCAGAGTGTTAGATGTGGAATGGTCTCCTCCAACTCTGCCATATTCTAGCACTAGGGTTAATGTACTGTTTGTGATTAAAGTTGTCATCTTCACATAGAGGAGCCATGAACATTTATATTACTAAGATCATATTTATTCTTTAGCTATATTAATCATAAATACTTGATTATACACGTAATGGTTCTACTGAGAGATTTGGACTGGTTGGATTCACAGGTTGAGACAAATGGTATGAAGTTCAACAAGACAAAGTGCCGGGTCCAGCACTTTGGTCTCAATACCCTCATGCAGCACTTGAGGCTTGGGGATGAGTGGCTTTAAAGCTACCTGGTGAAAAAGTCCTGCAACTGCTGTTTGACAGAGGCCAAACAAGAGCCAGCAGTGTGCCCAGGTGGCCAAAAAGGCCAATGGCATCCTGGCTTGTATCAGAGACAGCACAACCAGGAGGACTAAGGCAGTGATAATACCCCTGTCCTTGGCACAGGAGAGGTTGCCTATAGCCAAAGAGCACTTGACAGTACAAGCTGGAAGTCTGAATACTATCAAATAAACCTTGAGGAAGGCACAGTATTAATTTCTGATAGTCCTAATGCACTTTATATCCCTGTACAACAGTAAGTGTGCAAATAAACTTGATTTATAAATAGAAGTCAAGACATTTGAAGCCAAAAAAGGTCAGTAAAATTTTATTACCTGCAAAATATTCTAAAAGACAGCTTTAGTGAATTTTCCTCATAGTCAAAAGAATGCATCTTACCTACTACCATTAGGTGCAATAAAGCTTTCCATTTGTTCAAATAAGCAGTTCTTCTCACTCTTCTTGCCAGAAATTGCTTTGTTTCTGTAATTGATTAAGTAACCTGTGTACATTTTTAATTGGCTTTGGGTGCTTTAAACTGAGGTATGATTCAAAATATAAGATATTATCTGCATAATACAGCAAAATAGGTTGTTTCTCACCTTATGTTTGGACCTATGGAAGTGTTACATAAGCTCATGTTTTAGCATTTTATTTTCAAGCTCTTACATATATTTCCTGTATTTCCTCACCATTTATCCTGTGTATTGCATAATTTTTAATGTTTTGTTTGTTTGGGTTTTGAGTTTTTAAATACTTGCCATATACTTTAGAGGATTAACATTGATTACAGTTTATGTGGAGAAGAATCCACTTCGTTCTTTTAGAGTCATGTATTTTAAACATTGTTCTTGTCTAAATGCAAAAGTTTTTCAATTACTGTTGTTGCTGCAGTTAGCAAATATGCACTGCCCCTCTCTTCAGTTGAACTGAGAAACAGAATCCATTTTTGGTGTGTTACCTGATTTTTTGTTGTAATTTTTCATCTTATTGGGAGATATCTTTGAGGCCAGACAAGGTGTCACTTCCAGTTACTGTGGGAAAGTATGATATGGCATGCAAAATTACACACCATGTTGTTATGGTCAGAAAAATAATGTGTGTCACCACTGTAATTGCTGATAAAAATTCAGTGTTTGATACTTAAATCAATTACCTACCAAAGATGTCTTATGTTAGAGTCCTTTCTAGGAAGAATCTAATATAGCCTATTGACCCACGGTTAATCAATATATATAAAGAATGATGACTCTCGAAGGAAGCATATTATACAATCACATTATGTATTTGTGTGTTTCAATCCATACAATGACTTTAAGGAGTGAAAATAGTGTTCAAAATTCATAGCAAATAATAAAGGTTAAAAGTGTCTTTCACTACATATGTAGTTATTGCATATTGCTGTGATAACCAGTCATTGCAAGAAGAGGAAAATAGTGCTACTTGTATAAAATGGAAATGAATGGGAAAATCTCTGAGAGAAAATATTACAAATCCTAGGGAAAAAAAGTAATTTATGCAACATATAATTTTAAAAGTCCTGAAGGTCATAGTCAGCTCAAATGCCTGACTGAGAAATTGAAGAGAAAAGAGAACAAAAACAGAATCAACTATAGGGGCTATTTAGCTGTGAGAAGAGAAGATACTAACCTAAGAACAACTTAGTACATTTAGGGCAGCACTGAACTCTGTGTGGGAAGCTGAGTGAAATGGCAGAAAACTGTTATAGCAGATGAGATCACGAGAATGTTTTTTATCTATTTCATAGCCTTCTTTTCGGCCAAACTCTGAAAAATTGGTTCAAGATGTAATCTGCACATGATAGAAATAATGAAGAAATAATTGTGTATTGAACAACAATCAGTAAGGACCCATATCTGGTACAATTAAATTAACAAATTTAATTTTATGATTTTGAAATGTGGGGTATGAGGAGAAGAAAAGCGGTGCCAATTTAGTATATCTGAAGCAGGTGCTGTACTTCCTTATGAGCATATGCAAAAAAGTAATTGGTCAGTCAGAGTGAGTGGCACCAGACTCCACTGTCTAGCAAACTTCTGTACCTGGATTAAAAATGGGGAAAAAAAACAGGACAGAGATTTTGAGGATGTACCCTGGAATATTTGTGGAGTTTATATCAGCCCCCTATCCTGGTGGAGAGTCCTAATCTTAGGGCCTGGGACAAGAGCCCTAAATTTCCATCACGACCAGCTGTGGTCTATTCAAAATAATGAATGGCAGTCCTTGATGGTTTTCTGATTAGCTCCATGCTCATCATGCTGTCTGTATGACAGCCGCTTAACCCCAAATTACAATGGAACATTTAATGAAGATAAGCACCTGCCTCACCAATGCAACACTTCCATACATAGCAGTGCAGGAATTTAACAGCTCACATGAGATATTTCTTTCAGACAATACTTTTCTTCAGAATGCTTTGAGTAGAAAAAATATGGGTGCTAGATTACGCTGTTCTAATCTGTGAACTTGAAAAGCTAGTTGTAAATATCACTTTCACCAAACCCGTAGCAAGAGTTCTTGAATATGTGAAGATTAAGTTATCAGTTCATTTTAAAATAGGTGCAAGAGTAAACAGGAATGAACACAGTCCAATTTTTTATAGAAATCCAATCACACTGTTAATGACCAACAGTACTTCAAACAATTTATAGATACAGAATGCATACTGAAATAAGGAAATGCAGTTCACAATTTTGTATGAGAGATAGTATTATGATTATATAACAGCACTTATTTGAACTCATAGCAAAGATTAAATTAAATTTCCAAAGTGTACCTAACCAATCTGTAATATTTTATATTTTTCATAGTATGCAATTATTTGATAAAAAAAGAGTGTACTTGCAGATTAAGAACATCCTTAATTTATTTTTTTTGACATGATATGAATCATCAGATACCGTCAATTTTCCAGTATATTTTTCTTTTTGACAATCATGCTTTCTCTGTATTTGAAGAGAATTAATACTGCTTGCTTTTTCTCATAATTGAGAATAAGTTAATTTAGGGTTACATTACAGTACAGGAGGGAACTTCAGTTGAACTGGCCTGTTTCTTGCCAAGTATAAAATTCTTGTCTCCTTCTCCACTAATTATATCTTTATAGACCATTCATATTTGTCTAATACACATGTGTGTGTGCAATTATGTTTCACGTGCGTCTTTTTTTTGTAAGTTTTGGTTTTGGGGTTTTTTTGATTGCTTTGTAATCAATTCTGAACTTCTTCTTGATTTCACATGAATATTTTTGTTTCTATAAAGACAAGTCTTGACACACCATCTGGAAAATTCAGGATTATCTGAAAAAAAAAAAAAAAAAACTTTCTGTACCCAAATAGTTGAATACTTGTTAAACATGAGATTTTATTTCAGTTGATAAGTAGAAGATGTGTGGGTTTGGTACAGTTCAGAGCAGGAAGAAGAGGTAATATGTAATGAGCATAATCTAAAATTATAAATTAGATTCTTTTGTTAAAATCTTAGCTTTTTCACTGACTTGAGTCTTACAACTGTACATCCATACTGTTGTATCACACAATGATAGAATAAGCTCATGTTTGAAAAATGCTTTGTGAAGCATTCACAGTCTAGCCCAGAATGATAAGTCTTTAATGGTTATTTTAGCTTCAGAATAGCTGCGTTTGAACACAATGCACCACAGAGGTGAAATGGAGGAGAAAGAGAATGAGCAGGAAATATGGTATGCTCTATAAAAGTGTATGGTCTCAGGTCACAGTATCTCTGGCTTTGTATAGAAGTATTTCTTTCTTCTTTCTTTTTTTTTCTTGCCCTATTTTAGAGATAAAATCTGTGTGGGACAAGTGAAGCAAGAGGAGAAGCAATTTTAATTTTTTTTACTTTTTTTATTTTAAGAATCGCAGCATATTTGTACCTGGTTCTGTAAAGGGGATGTAGGTGTAGGTTCAAACAGACCCAAACCCATTTTTAAATAAGATCTAGGGCAATGATATTCTCTATACTCCCCATGGTCTAAAAGTCATCCTCTTTGTCAGAAGATGCCTTTTCAAGGGAGACAGATGGCATGAGCTGAACTGCGTGGAAAAAGTGTTTGTGCTTTCTTACCACACCTAGAAACATTGCACCTAAGGTATAATGCTGCTGTATTTTTTTTGAGGGGGCAGAGTCTAAAGAAACCTCATAAAGAGGGCCATGGTTCCATTTACTTGGCCTGACATTTCTGCTGCAGCTCTTCTGCTGCTGCCTGCTAGTGGAACAATTTTTCTGACAATAATTTAATTTATATAAGTGATTTCATTAATATCTTTCAACTCTTCTGGTTGTCTTAAAGTTCCTCAGAAACCTACATGAGACACACCTAGTTCAACCAAAGGAGAACCTTCACAGGCCTTTCTGTACATGATGCCTTCCACCAGACTCAATGGAAAGAGCACAGGGACCCAGATCATACACATATACAAAATGTTTTATTGTCTTCAAGTCTCCCTCCATTGTGCCTGCATTTGTTGAACAGATATGGAAACTGGGCTCCTGCCTAGATGCCAGCATTGGTACAACAATTGACACAAAATGAATTCTTTCAACTTCTGTGACAAAAACTGCATATGACATTTGCTTGCATTTTACTGTTTGCAGACTACATGATCTTTTGCCCTAAGATGAACTGATTCTCACTAAAATAGGTGGAAATTTCTGCCAGGAAAACAAGACTCTGTCTTTTCAGGTAGGCAGGCAGAGGGGAAGGAAAGCAAAGTGGGAAGGAGGCTCAGGCATGAATAAAGGTGAAACCCGCTATGAACCCAGCGTGGCAGAAGAAGAAGGTTTTCCTGAGGACTTTGCTTCAACCCATGAAGATACTAGAAGTTGTTGGACCAGAAAGCATGACTAGAGGGGAAAAAACAAGGTCAGAGAGTTATGGCAAGGGCAAATTTTTATCATCTCCTTTTTATTTTCTTGGTATGTTAGACAGCAAATCTTACCCTTTTTATTTCAAAGATTATTCTGTTCTCATATTTGTCCAAACAGCATGTATCTTCAAGGTCTGAAAGACATTTCTATGCTTTTGGAGATCTTATTTTTAGGAAAAGGCGCAAGCAAATGTACTGAAAATCTGTTTATTCAGGATCTCACCTGCACTTGAAACTATCCATTGCGCCTTAAAGTTTCCTAAGTATATATGATTTTTTCTTCTTCTCTGAGTTGACAACATGCCTATACTAGTGACCTGTGGACACAGTACCAATAAGGCTGTCACAGAAAAATGAGGACTTAACTCCATTGCCAAGGCTGATTATTTGTTACTTCCACAGTAAAGCCCAGTCTTCTCTAAAAGAGCAGTCAAATAACAAACAGCATGTATTTCAAGGAGACCGGTAAAATTAATCCTGCTTACAAAAATATGTGGGTGTTCCCACAAAAAATCAAATGCCAAGAATTACAGGATTAATGCCTTTCTTCCTAATCGTGCCTGCTGGGTATAGTTCTACTTTGTCATTAGAACAAAAATTACCTTAAAACTAGAGGAATTTGGTTAACCTACTTTATTAGATCAGCAACATCTCAGTTTTCTGCATATCAAAGGAAATTAGAAAGAAGCCGAAAGAAAACTCTAGTTATGATCACCACAGTGGCAGCAAGTTTGTGAGGTCTAGTGGAAGGTTATGTTGTGCCTCATGAAAATGCCTACAGACTTTTCACATGATTGATTTTCTGTTAAAATGAGGAAGTATGATTTGAAGTGATTCATACATTAACTTGGGCCCATAGTTTATTTAATCCAAACAAGCATTTTGACCTGGACCTTTATTTAGCACCAGGATGCTAAAAGTTCTCCATGCCTGACTAAGCACTTGTGCCTGCTGTAAGAGTAATTTACATATTGAAACCACAGAGAAGATTGCCTAGTATACAGTGTCTTTTCATCTCATAAACTGACAGACTTAATAAGAAGTACATTCCACTGTCAATATTTTAACGTTTATCTTGCTTAATGTGAAATCAATACTTTAACATTAGCTAACTACTCTCAGCATTAAGTAACAAATATACTTCTCTATTGGCCTGTAAACAAAAGAAAACACAAGACAAAGCAGCTCTTTACTAACATAAATTTTATCCAGTTCCACCCCTATTTGAAATGAAAAAATAATTTCAAATTGTTTTTATGAATATCTGGAGATTTTAGGAAAGGAATCAAGTTAAATCATTGTTGTTAAAACTTGTATAATGCCTGTTATTCCATAAGTTAACACAAGTCTGTCTCTCTTGTTTGATTTTATGAATGCACATCCTTTTATTACGGCCCAGTGACCATTAGGGTATCTGCAATCATTCCTTTGTTATAGCTGAACTTCTAATAATTAATGTTGTTTTAAATCTATAAACAGTAGCATGCATTGCTATCTTACATATGTGATGTATATATCATTTTTCATGCTACTGAAATAACAAAATACTTGTATGAAGTCGCAGCTTTTTCAGAGTAAACAAAAGAAAATTAATTGCACACAATGCTAACTTGATATTTAGGTTAAACTAGATTAAGATAGTTCTTGGATTTACTTCCAAATATCAAATTTTTGTTTTAAATTACCATAGACTGACCAGAAGTAATAAGAGAAAATATGTGTAGGCAATAAAAAATCTCCTTAAATAAATTACGAACTAGGGATGATGAAAAAATGTTTTTATCTTAAATGTCAAATGGAAAGATCTTACAAATGAAGACAAGAATATTTCCTCTACTTGCCACTATCTTATTTCATTCTGCTAAACAACATTAATAGGATGCCCTTTACTGGTCACTGTTAGAAGCAATTACAAGGAAGTGAAAGAATACTGCCAAATGAAAAACTTGTCATTTTCATATATTGAGATAGTATTTTATTTTTAATTTGTGGCACAGCACAGCTTACAATCTCCAGCCAATATGGAAATTAAATTGTGCTAGGAATATACAAGCACAAGGAAGACACAGTCAGTGCCATAGAAAGCAGCAGCTTAAACAGAGAAGCCAGACAATGAGAAAGATAGAAAACCTGCATATTTGGATGCTTGCTTCTTGTACATTTTCATTGCTTCTCCTCCCCACCCATTCTTTTTTAAACAGAAGCAGGATTAATGTTGACAATATGCCTTTCAAATACAGCAGTGTGATGAAACGGTGAACCACTCAGCAGTGTGAACTGGGAGAAAGACAGGATTGCCACTTACCATGCAATAAGCAGGCAGTGTCACAGCAAAACCATATTTCTTCACTTACATACAAGTTTTTTTTATTTGGTTATATGGAAATCAGGATGCACATAAGTTCAAATGCTCAGAGCAAACTTCAGTTAGTGTAGCAGAAAAGATGATCCATTTGTCTTAAGGATTTCTTTCCACATGTAAATACAGTTTTACTTTTGCCTATGCCTGCTTTGCTCCCTCATGTTTAAGTCCAAGCAATCCTGAAGAAAACAAAAGTAATAATACTCCTCAGTCCTTGTTTTTTCTTATTTTTTTCCCCTATATGGTTTATTTCAAAGCACTGAGACATCCAAACAGAATCTTGCTTGTAGCATCTTCTTCATTATAGAAATTTTACCTGTTTTTATTATGTGTATTTTGAGGAAAGGCTGAGAATATCAATTCTTCCATTCCATTGTTGAGTTGTTAATCATAGGAATACTCCTGAATGCATGACTGAGTGTCTACTAGTGGAAACAAAGGATTTATTATCTGGCTCTGTAAAAGCAGTATTACTATAGATTACTAAGAATGCATCGAAAAAGGGATGTTCATAAACCTTGTGCAGGTATTTTACAAAATATTTATAACTGTAGTAGTTTTCAATTGACATATCTTGTGTGACATCATGTTTAGGAGATACAGAAGGGTTAAATGCTTCTCTCTTACAGTGATGTAAATCTAAAGTAACTGTCACTGAATTCTGAGCAAAATCAACACATAGAATAGTAAAATAAGCCCATGTTGTTACTCATACACCCTATGAAATGATACTATCCAATTCAGATGCAGAATCTGTATTTGTTGTGAAACGCAAGATGCAAAGGATATGTGTGTCTGTTGTGGATAACATTACAGGGCTGAGCGCTTAAAATTATTTTGGTGATTTAGATCATGGTAAACACACTCGAAAAAATATCAAACTTAAATTACATAAGGTGCCTGGATGGACTGATGAAATGTGTTTTATACCTCTACAAAAGCTGGAGAATTAGAATCAATCACTGAGAAAACCAAATAGATCAAGTGAGTGCCTTCCCATTAGCTCTGCAATGCTTGACAGAAATAGGACAGCAGAGAACAGTTTTTTCCCAGTGCATGGGGGCTTCTGTTGATGTCATCTGAATTTTATTCTGTACTGCTTATGAACTATTGCCTGGAGGAACCCTGCAGTCTTGAGGTAAATACAGTAACTTAAAGCTTTACCACTGAACATATTCCTGCCAATCTATTATCAAGATAATGGACTCTTTTTTCAGGCAGTGGAGTAAAGTCCTATCCACATACTACCACAAAATTAATAGACTAAATAAAGAATAGGTAATGGAACTGTTGAGTCCATTCAATATAAAATCATATAGCTATAGAATATCTTAAGTTGGAATGGAGACATAAGGATCATCAAGTCCAACCCCCTGCTCCTTGCAGGACTATCTAAAACTAAATCATATGACTAAGAGCATC
Source organism: Acanthisitta chloris (assembly GCF_000695815.1). Lineage (NCBI taxonomy): Eukaryota > Metazoa > Chordata > Aves > Passeriformes > Acanthisittidae > Acanthisitta > Acanthisitta chloris. The sequence continues at coordinate 17,540 of NW_008653165.1, forward strand.
ATCTTGACACTCCTTGGACTCTGACAGGCTTGGTGCTGTGACCACTTCCCTGAGGACCCTGTTCCAGTGACCAAACACCCTTCCTGTGAATATATTTTCCTATTGTCCAACATGAACCTCCCCTGATTCATTCCATTTCCTCATGTCCTGTGGCTGGTCACCAGAGAGAGAAGACCAGCACCTCCTCCTTCACTGCCCTTCATGAGGAAGCTGTAGACTGCAAGATAAACAAACCTCAGCTACTCTCATGTTGTTTGTCCTCAAGGCCATTCAGAACCTTGGTCACCCTCTTCTGAACACACTCTAATAATCTGACGTCCTGAAAAAGAGATAGAAAACCCTAGCAGTTGCAAAGAACACCTGACTTTATCTCATAGTTCCTTCAACAAGTAAAATTCAATCATATAGTAACTAAACCCATTCATAAAGAACTTCTTTAAGTGAAAAGTTCTTGTATATATTTTCCTCTGTCTTTATCAGCCAGTTCTTCAAAGTCATGTCTGGTACAACAATGAGGCATTTGCATCAGCTGTGATGACATGGATGACCTGCTCAGCCTCATAGCAGAGGTACAGGATGAAGTAGGAAGGCTGAGAAACATTAGAGAATCAGAGAGAGAGACTTATAGGCCCATTGCTCTGGCCTTCCTAAGAGAGAAGCAGTCACAGAAACAATTCAAGATCAAGGGGATCCTCTATCCTTCTGCCAGCAAGAAGCAGGTACCAGCTGTGAGGCAAGAAGTGAATGGAGGGTAGTCCGTACTCAGGGAAGCAAGTGAAATCCTTCTCCACCCCTTTGTCACTCCCCCACATAACTCTGCACAATAAGCATGAGGTTTCGTATGTAGAAGATGAGCCTAAGGATGAAGAGTATGAAGGTCTTGTTACACCAGAGGCAACACCACAATCAGTAAGGTCAACATGCTACATTACAACAGCTTCCAAGAGGTTAAACAAAGACAGATTTTAGTTGTAGGAGATTCTCTTCTAAAGGGAACAGGGGGTCCAACAACCTGATCAAGCCCAACCCATAGGGAAGTCTGCTGCTTCCCTAGGGCCTGGATAAAGGATGTCACAAGGAAACTTACAAACCTCATGCTGTCCACAGACTACAACCCATTACTGATCTGCTTTGTAGGGGGTGAGGAAATGGCAACAGAGTCTGAGGGCAATCAGAAAATATTACAGGACTTTGGCATGTTTGTTAAGGGAATCTGGGGCACAAGATTCTGTCCCATACTTTCTGTTGAAAGGAGCAGTATTGAAGGAAACAGACTGCAGGATCTATTAATACATAGCTCTGCAGCTGGGGCCACCACCAAAATTTTGGAGTATTTGACAATGGCATGGTCTATGCAATGCCAGGCATGCTGGAATCAGGCTGCTGTGATAGTATGAAAACATTTAATGGACAGGGCACTTGTGAGTGCCCTCAGCAGTCAACTATGTGAGGTACTAGCCACACTGAAGCACACCTACCATCTTGCAGAGATGAGCCAGGGAGTCCTGCGACAATAGAAGCCAACAGGGAAACATCCAAGAAACACTCTAGTAGCAAAATAAAGCTACAAAACTCTGATCCAAACTCAAAAAATGTCTCAACATTGTTCCTTTGTGTAAACTGTGCAGCATGAAAAAGGGAAGCTAGTTGTTGCTGGCATTTGACATTTTTGCCACATTGCCTGTTTGTGGTTTTACTGCATGGTCACCACAGAAAGGACACATGCACCAGAGACAAGGTCAAAATAGATATAGTGATGAAGGCTCTCAACTGAGGACAGTTGCCTCACCAAGACACTGTTCTGCCCCCAAAATCCACCCTGCATATGCTTGGTTACATAACCAGAAGGCAGGTCTATGCTCTGGCAAAGGAAGTGACTGATTGGAAGAAAGGGGTGGAAAATTTTAACAATGGAGGGGGCAAAAATATTAAATACCAAGCAGACAATTTTTTTGCTGGAAGCTTCTCCCACCCCAAGCACCAGTTTTCACTGGAAGCTTTCAGCTCCGCATGAAAATCAGACCTGCAAGATGCTGCAGGACTCCCTGTTGGTAGCTTTCCTTTTGCAAACTCTCTGTACTTCTGCTTATCTTTCCTGCTTTCTCTTCATAAACTAACCCTATTCCATCACATGACCTCATTATCTCCTATTGTTAATAAGCAGAGCACTTGTGACACTGATTTTCTTTGTGTCATCATTTGCCACAGGAATCACCATAACCCCTCCTGCTTCTAATTCAGAACTGGGCAACATGATGATCGGTGTCCTAGATTACAATGTAGGGGGTAACCCATGGTATGTATTCTATTGTCACCTCCACAAGCTGTTAAAGCAGGTGAGGACAGTGATCATTATCTCCTACTCATCCCTGATGACTCCCTCAGGAGGCTGTCTCTGTTTAATGGGACCCATGCATGCATAGAATTACATCATCCCATTGTGAGATGCTTCACCCCAAGGGGGGGAGCCAAGCATTCCCACAGGAATATAAGCTGGTGTTTGGACCAGCACAGGGGCCCTTTTGCCTGCTGGATTCCCAGAGGACAAGTGCTGCCACTGGACCTTTGGGTGAGGACCGGATCTGCGGAATCTCTGCTCCAACAGACCCATCACTCCAGGAGGACTGCAGCCACCATTTAATTGTACTACTACCCACACCCTGACTGACAGGGTGTCAGGTTATTTTCTGACTCTGTCAGTGGTTTCTTTTGTACTGCTTTATTTGTTGTTTTGTTTTTCCTATTAACTTGTATTTCTGACTTGGAGTCTCTCACTGGTTTGCTTGCAAACCAGCACAATGGGGCACCCGCACTGAGATACTGTCACCATCAAACACTTCTGTTAGGTGCCTGTACACCAATGCACAAAATATGGGGATAAAATCAAAGGAACCAGAGGTCTGTGTGGAGTCATAAGTCTTTGATTTCCCTGTGATTATGGAAATGTGACAGCACGCATAGCTCGGGTGACTGGAATGTTGTCAAGAAGGTCTAGACTCTGTTTAGAAGAGCCAAAACAGAAGACACAGTGGTGAGTCTGCCCTCTATGTGACAGGACTTAGAATTTATCACTCTGTCTTGGTGAGGGTGATGAGCAAGTTAAGAGCTTATGAGTTAGAATAACAGGGCAGACTAGTAAGGGTGACACTCATGCGTGTGTGTTACAGGCCAGCAGATCAAGGAGGAAGTGAATGAGGCATTCTACAGGCAGTTTGTAGCAATCTCCAAGTCACAGGCCCTGGTTCTTGAGGGACACTAACTACCCTGACATCTGCTGGAAAAGCTACACAGCAAAGTAAAAACAGTCCAGGAGTTTCCTAGAAAGCATTGACAGTATCTTCTTGTCACAGATAGTGGAGGTTCCCCCAAGGAATGGTGTGCTGCTTGACCTTAGACTAACCAACAACAAAGACCTTCCTAAAGATGTGAATTCTGGGGGCAGCCTTAGCTGTAGTGACCATGAGATTTGTTGAGTTCAGTGTTGAATGAAGAGGTAGCAGGACAATGAGTAAGACTATAACTATAGGAGGGCTAACTTCAGCCTCTTTAGAGGTCTGCTTGGACAAACCCCATGGCAGCAGGCCCTGCAGGGAAGAGAGGTCCAAGAAAGTTGGTAGTTACTTAAGGTTCAAGTCCTCCAGGCTCAAGAATGATGCAATTCATAAGTGGCTTCTTAGAGATATCTTCAAGGAAGAGTGACAGTTACTCTTAACTACCACAGTGATATTTATCCAGCCCACAACTGTACATAAAACTAATATTCATTGGCAAGCTGCTGAACTATAGCTTTTTCTGGTTGGGTTAGTTTGCTTGTTTTCCTGCAGGTACTTCCATAGGTAACAATAGAAGAGTTTTTAGGGTTGCTGGTTTGGTTTGGTTTTAATGCACATATACTATTAATAATTTTTACTCAAGAAAACTATGAGATATACTATACTGGATTTATTACATTTATTCAAGAAACAAAAAGAGCAGGTAACACCTATAAGCTTTCCAGACAGGTGAAAATTTGAAAAATTGACATTTAGGTTGTGCTGTGTAAATACGTGCGTTAAGTAAAATAGGCACTGGTACAATAGAGCTAAGAAAAACAGGTAAGATATAGAAATATAACATTTTATCAAGTGCAAAGAGGACACAGATTTGTACATGCAAAGCAGCTAGAGAAGAAACTTATGTCACATATTTACTAAGAGACTTGTATACTTGGATTTCCAATCTAGTCTATGTTCTTCTCTCAGGATTTTTTTTAGTATGACATGAGAATGCAGCTAAGTATTCCACTGCTATAAATACTACTCATAGGTAAACATTCCCTGTTCTGATACATGCATCAGGAAAAGCATTCTTTGTCTTGATGAGTTTAGAATGTAAATGAACAGGGAAGTCAAATAACAGAGACAACGGAAGTGTTGCCTACATGTTGCAGTCAATAAACCAGAGAAGAAAAATTTACTGACATTTTTCTACTCTGCATGCAGATGCTGCTGTCTTCGATATAGGGATTCAGGGTGAAAATCCCATAATAAAGTAAAAAGGCTTGTTTCCCAACATACAGCCAGGGTTTGAAACAGAGCAACCATTTAGCTTACTAGGCTTCTATTGGATGTATAATAATGAGGGGTTTGTAACAGAGGTGCCCTCTGAAACAAAACAGGAACAAAAACTACAGAATTTTCTTCATACACTC
>NW_008653165.1:22249-41459 GCF_000695815.1 Acanthisitta chloris
TGATTCAAACCCTGCCAGCCATGGCTGCACTTGAACTAATGACTTAGAAGTGAAAAGACTCTACAGTCTATTACTAATCCCCTGAGTCATCTGGGCTTTCAATGCTGTTTTTTATAGCTATATTTACTGGGACCAGAACAGATGCCCTTTTTAGAATAGATTTTATGCTGCAGCCCACAGTCCAGAGTTCAAGCGTCTTCCATTCAGAAAAGAATAAGTCATAGAGTTTCTGTACAGTCACTTTGTGACAGCAGGGCAAAACCCTGCCCATCCACATAATAGGATATAATTAAAAATGTCATCCTCCCATGTTAGATATCTCACCTTGATGAACGAATGCAGAAAAACTTTTATGTTATCTCTTTCTTTTTCACTGTTTATTTATCTTCATAAAAAATAGACAAGGCTTAACCATATAGATTTGAAAAAAAACCCAACACAAACTATTTTTATATAACTGTGTTAGCTACTGGAACAATTGAAAAAATTATGAGAAATAAAGACATAAAGGAAAAGATTATTTAAATTAATAAATTATGCTATTTATGTCAATAAATTTTGTTTATCAGACACTACCCATTTTAGAAAGTTAATGCCCATTTCACAGAATGCATGGAACATATTTTTCCATTTTCTGTCTTCTGCAGTTCAGAACTATTATTTATCCTCCTGAAGTATTCAAAACTGAGAATAACTGTTAACATCCAGGTTGCTCCTTATATCATGGTCTTCATATTTGCTTTGAAAATCATGCTGTCCCTTTTCAAGTTCACGGATGTGTGCCAGTACAGTGCTAGTAATCACATAAGAACATTTCTGAATTCTCATACTGAAATCCAGCACTGAACCCAGAGTGTGATAGGGCACAGGTGCAGGGGTCACTTGTTCATGTTCAGACATGTTTTCTGTAGTAGAGAAGCAGTGAACAGAAGCAGTTTTGCTACCCTGTGCTTCACACTGCACATGCCAGACACAGGTTGCAATGCTGATGCAGAAAGAAGAATGGATTATAGTTCCTACTTGTTATAAAGGAGAACATGCTGTCATACTGGAAAGATCCATGCAAAGAAAAAATAGCATTGCCTACTCACAGACTGAACAGTTCACTTGGCATGAGCCTGTCCCTCCTTCTAGATGTATTCAGTTCTTAAGAGGCATGGAGTACACTGCAGTCTTAGCTCAGAAAACAGCAGTTTTGTACCATACTAGCATGCTGTCATTTGATTTGTGTGGCTGTTTCCATGGTCATAACTGATATCTATCCAAGTTTGACAGACACCTAGAAAAAAAGCTGCACAGTTGCTAAGTGTTATCACAGAACTTGCTCTTCTCTCCTCTTAAGTACATTAACATATTGTGCTGGATGATTGCTCCTTTGAGGGTGTGTTAAAATTTGTGAAAGCAAAAAGATAGAGAAAAAGGTTTTTTGTGTTTATGTTTCCTATTATTTCCTACTGTGGTAGTATACCCATAGTAGTACTAGGTGTATTTTCGATTGTCACTTGCACTATCTTAAACTCAGTGCAAGTATTTTCTGAGCATATGTGACATCCTATTTCTTTCTGTGTCTGGGGAATCACAGAAGGTATGGGTATTCTTATGTGTAGGACTCTTCCTCAGTTTTCTTGGGGAGATTTTATCTGTTCTTCATGGTCAATAATTAGAAAGGAACAGTAGAATATTTAGAACACTTGTTACTTCACTTACATCAACACCGATCCTTGAATCAGAGAATTTAGGGGTCGGAATGGACCTTACAGATCATCTAGTCACGACCCTCCCTGCCATGGGCAGGGACACTTCCTCACTAGATCAGATTGCTCAAGGCTTCATCCAGTCTGGCCTTGAACATCGAAAGGGTTGGGGAAGCCACCACATCCCTGGGCAACCTGTTTCAATGTCTCACCACCCTTATAGCAAAAAATGTTTTTCTCACTTATAACCTAGATTTTCCCTCCTTCATTTCGAACCCATTTCCCCTTCTCCTATCATTGTGGTTCCTAGCAAAAAGTCCCTCTCCAGCTTCCTTGTAGGCCCCTTCAGATACTGAAAAGTTGCTATGAGGTCTCCACACAGTCTTCTCTTCTTCAGGCTGAACAGCCCCAACTTCCTCAGCCTGTCCGCATAGGGAAATGCTCCAGTCCTCTTATCAACTTCATGGTCTGGTCTGGACTTGCTCCAACAGTTCCACAACCTTATGTTGAGACCATCAGAACTGCACACAGTATTCCAGGTGGGGTCTCACAAGAAGAGAGTAGAGGGGAAGAATCACCTCTTTAGACCTGCTGACCACAGTCCTTTGGATGCAGCCCAGGATTCAATTGGCTTTCTGGGCTGCTAGTGATCATTGTAAGTTTCTCATCTGACCAGGATTCAATTGGCTTTCTGGGCTGCTAGTGATCATTGTGAGTTTCTCATCTGATGTCCCATTCTGAGTCTTAATAGAGTCTACGTTCCAGCTTATGTCATCTTGGTAATCTGGATAAGATTTAAAGCCCTTTTAAATCCCGCTGAGAGCTTCTTTGTTCAGATGAAAAGCGATATTAGATAAATAAGAGCTAAAATTAACTATGCAGTAAAAATATACACGGTCTAGGAAAAGCTACAGAAAGTGAGTTGTTGTTTTTATTGAACCCCTAAGTGATTTAAAAAATGTGTTTTCTAAAAATATCTGTTAGTATAAACAAAGATTACTGTATCTTTTTTTTCCTGACTTGTTTTAAGCATCAGGATATTTTAGACATTTGTAAAGCAGGTTAGAGTTCTAACTTTTATGTACGAATACTTATTCAGCTGTAAAAACTTCAGCAACTTCAGTTCCTCCAAGATTCACAACATAAATTCTCGTGCATGGACATCATCACATCATGAGTATAGTGACTTTCCAGAAATCAGAATTTTCTTAGAAAGTCAGTACTCGTAGCAAATTTCAAATAGCATTCAATGGAGCAGAGGGAAGAAAAAGTTAATTATGGCGCCACCTAGTATTTTGCAAATCTTATGATAATCAAGTTATGAAACTTAATTTCTCTGGAATCATGTTTTTAAGACCTTTTTATTAATAGACAGAATGGTGGCTTCTGTTTCTTCAAAAATGGATGCCAGCAGAAGAACCACTCTCATGTTTTAAGATGTCTGTACTTGCAAACCATTTAGATGTAAAGACTAGAAGTTCCCCAAAGACTGTTAAAAGGCTGAATGCTAATCTAATACTTTATCCCATAGTGCCTCAACATTCATACTATCCTGCATGAACACAGCATGATATACAAAAATCCTCTGGAAAAAAGCCTTCAACAAACTGTTTCTAAGAATATTTAGAGCAGGTAGTCTCTGCATACCTAATTAGAAGGAAACAAAAATGTATTCACCCACACACCTACGCTGGATAAATACTCTTTATTTCAAGTTACAGTTCAAACATTCTTACCTTATTTATTCACACAATTACTTTAATCCTAAACCTGGACTACAATAATAAAAGCAAGTACATAGGCAGATGTAATTTACTGAGTCAGTTCTTAAGACGTGCAGGAAGTCAGAATCCTCATTCAAGTTAGCTTCTTCCCAATCTCTCCTGGTACTTAAAGCAGCCTCATTTTATACAGCTGATTCTAAGCAATGTTTTAAGGTTGATTGTATAAAACCTCTTTGGCATTTTGTGCACCAGCAATTTTATGATAGCCGTAAGTGTCACAAATGGCAGATGTGGCATGATATTTTGATGGAAAACATTGCCGGTGCCAGGATAAAACTTTTTTTTCTGCATATTGAAACATACGCATACTTCCATTTCACCAAGTTCCTTCACAGTTTGATTAGATTAGTATAATAATCCTTATCATATTCTAAATTATATGCTTTGGTTATTTAAATACACTCACATGCTTTTCTTCATCAGCCATATTATTTGCACACTGCACAAGATTTCTGGTGATTTGTCAGCTAAACTAAAACAAATAAATCTTTACATAAATTCAGGACATGCCTACAGGTCTTCTTCAAAAGATTTTAATAATGAAAGCAGCAGGGAATTAAAAAAGACAGAGAAAGAAGACACATCATTCTGTCTCAAATGCACAAATAGTATCTTTCCAATAAAATAGTTGATTTTGATGTTTGAAAAGTTGAAACTGTTACTGCACAAGGCCAAACAGCAGAACAAAGATTCAAGTATTTAAAGGTGACATGTAATTTTATGGCACGTTTCTGACCATTCACACAGTGCAAAGCAACTCAAGGAAAATGCTATCAGACAATTCTTTAGGGAGAGACTAATTTCTGTCTTGAATCCTGACAAAACTGGATTCATTCTTCTTTATGCTGCCTTCTTTAGCCATACAAAAACTTCAAAAGTAGCAGACCCTTAATAATATAAATGAATAATTTCCTCATTATATTTTGTCTTAAAGTACACTTTCAAAGCTAGCCTTAAAAGAACTTCTGTTAGTTCTGGAATGTTTTCACAGCTTTCTACTGTAGCAAGGTGAGTGCTCATGCTCTTTACTTGGCAATTTTAGGATCTATGTTCCTGAATAAGCATGGCAATAATCTCTTTATAAAACTTAAATATATACACCAGATTTCTGTCTTTGTTTAGGTGTTGGTTTGTTTGTTTGTTTTAATTGAGACACATTGCTAAATGTAATGGGGAATCTAAACAGGAGTGGAGAAATGCATACTCTAAAGTCTTCTCAGGACAAAAAGGGATTTAAGCTTTAAGCTGAACACTGATGATGTACATATTCAAAATTAGCAATGAGTCAATAAATCTGCCATCAACAGGCTTCAGAAATATCTTTATTTAAATAAATGACAAATTTTTATTTGGTCTGAAGATTCAGTACAACAAGTCTGTATCCATCCAGAGCTGACATTGGAGATTCTGAAACCAGAGTGTAATGAAACTGTTGCACAGGTTACACAAGTAAATTGTAAGAATTATGGGGGAAAAAAACTTGCTTTTTTCTTGCAAAGTGCTTTTTAAATCAGTACTTTCAGAACATGTCTAAGATAAAATATTTCCTTCAGTAACTAGGATAATAGATTTCATTTATTGTTGTTCTTGCAGGAAGACCCCATACAGGACTAAAATAGAGAATATGAAATTATTCGAAATTTTTGTCTGAAACAGAGCATTCACATATGCTTAACATAACAGAATTTAAACAAATGTTTGAGAAAAACACTGGCCTGAGGACTATGTGATATATGTGTTGTCATTTATATCACTCTTTTAAAGTACAGATTTTGAAATGGGAGATGACAGGAAAATATAGGTTACCTATCTAGATCCTAAGGAGCTCATGTGCTCCACACCATTCCCATAATGAATTTTGATTAACCACTAATCTGTAGCCTGAACAGACCATACAGATCCATCAGCCCTTCCAGTCACTGTCCAGTGTTTCTCTCTGTTGTGTTATATATATATATATCTTTCCTGATATCTAATGGGAACTTACATCAGTGTTTCAAAAATGATTGCTTCCTGTTCTTTTTTTTTCTCATGGACGTGAAAAGATTGTGTTCTTATTTTGCTAACCTTGTCCCTGTCAGTCCTTCTTTAGACTAAAGCATTACTTATTCTCACAGATCAGATCACACTACCTTTCTACTCCCTTTCTCTGTGCTTCCTCCAAATACTCTCTTGAAGTACAAGATCACACCTTGAAAATAATAGTCCATCCAATGATCCAATGCCTTACAAAAAGTCAGCATAATGCTGTTTTAGGTTTTACAAGCTGTTCTGTCCTTTCTGTCCATTTTTTAAAGTTTTTTTTAAACTATCACATAGTATCAACTTAACAATAAACTAAATTTCCAAAGGTTTTGTTTAGATTCAGTAGCATCTAGGAATTTGGGGTCTGGGAGAAATGGTCCATGAGAGGCTTCATATTAAACTATTAAAAAGCCTTCTAACTCAAGTGTTACTGTTACAATAGCATTCACTGTGAATCCATTAATGATATCCAAACATAAATGTAAATTGTCTGTATTTGTCTAGGCAGCATCTGTTCAAATATATCTAGAATTCATGTACCAGGGAATGACAGCACAGTAAATTAGAAGGACTTAAATGACTTCTTTTTTTCAGCCAAGGATATTATAGTGAAAGAAAACCAATTTTGATCATATTTTTAAGCAAAGAAATAAATCCATATAGTATAATGGAGCTGAAAAATATTTAATCTCTAAAAAATAAGTCTTCATAAATTTTCATCTCTATGCCTGAATTCTATTCAGAAAATTACTCAGCAAATGTTGGTCTTAAATAAATTCTGGCGTGTTCATAAAAGAAATGAAACAGTAATGGCTCCCAGCTATGAAACAACCTGTTGCTTCATCTGAACAATGTTATTGGGGTTCATTAAATTATTTTACTTTACTCCAGAGGACTGCTCACTTATATGAAAACATTGAGAGATCCCAGGCTGCTGACTCATTCATACACTATTCTGCTTCTTTATTTGATCTTACTGAAATGTTTGAGGGAAAGTCAACACTACAATAAAATGGAATCTGTCCAACAATATTCACTGCTGTTCATAGACTTCTGACTTTTTTGTGCGCTTATCTCCCTGATCACCCATAGTCCCTTGGGGAACCAAATGCCTTTGCACAACAAAGCAAGAACAATGTCATTTCTTCTAAATAAGGGAACTACAATATGCAGCAGTGCTCAGAGGCAAACGGTTCCCGACAAGTTTTAAACCATTTGGTTGCAGAAAGACAGAGAAAGAAGAAGATGAAAGAACTATACTGTTGTACAGGGCTGTACTTGCTATTTATTGCTAATTCATTCATCAATTTTGTCTGTAGTGTAAACCTAGATAGCAGGTATAAAATGCATGTCCTAGATGGGCTCTGAAACAAGTGAATTTTATTATCCTTCCTAACCCTGGTGGATGGTATTTGCCCTGCAGTTATGTTTTTCACCTAATATAATATCTTCTTTGATCTCAGCTGCTGTGGTCAACATTGATAAAAATGAAATATGAGTTGTTACTTTAATGAGCATAGTGGGAGCAAATTGAAATAATGAAAATAATAGTTTTGCATTTGACTCCAGGAGAAATCGCTTTTATGTTTTGACCAGAAATACATATGGCTAATCAATGAGACAGAAAAAAATAGGCTCTCTTACTGAATATTGTTTCTGTTTAGAGGTGTAAATGACCAACTTTCCTTTATACATTTTCTGTCTTGGAAGATTTCTGACACAGGCTCTATTGAAAGAAAAATAGCATCAAAAGAATAAATTCTAACATGGAAAATAGAGCACAAAAGTATAGTGCTCTCTTTCTAACATGTTTTCTTTTACTCAGATAGTATTAAATCCTTTTATATTTAAGTTTACTCAACCAGGTAGCAGCAAGTGGTGTGTTGAAATGAACTTGGAACATATATCCAGTAGAATTTCAGTATATAAAATAATTTTATAATAAATGTAGTAAATAAAGTGCTTGCCATGTATGTAAACAGGGTCTGCCCTGATATACATAAGTACAAATTCAGCTTATTTATTTATTTATTTATTTTAACATCAGTGACCTTAAAGAAGATGGTAAAAGATACAGTAAATATTTCTTAGTTTTTGCAATTCCTAGTTATGGAAGTTGGCTTTGGTCAATAGAATATTGATGTAATCATGTAAATGCATTTGATGAACACTCTCAATCCAAGACTTCTGCTAGCTCACTAAGAAGTTGTAGATTTTATGACTGAATTCTCTGAATCCTGATTTATATCTCCTCTCTAGAAGGTTTACTAAAGCAACCTTGCAAAAAATATGACAAGATCTTTCCTGTATGGTCTCAATATCATTTCAGTTACTCAACTCTGTTCTTCGTTCTAAGATGATACTGACTTTCTACAGCATTTTCTTTGAAGGAGAGGGTTATGTGGCGAGCGGCCAACCACTTGCTTGATAAAGAAAAATTAAAACAGATCACTTCTTTATTCCCTTCTATACCATAAGAAAGTGAAGACCTGTGGTTCATAAGAATATCTTTAAAAGATATTTGTAAGAATACCTTTGCAGTGTTTAATACAGTTACTGAGAACACGGATTGTCTGATTTTGCAATCCAGGTAGGCATGCTCAAAGAGGTGCTACTAGCAACAGACCCAGTGTTGGCTAAGAGTTTATCAAACATCTGAAGCTCACGGAAATGTATACATATATTTAACTAGATTTCTTTTACCAGCCACAGTGTGCTGGTTCGCAAGCAAACCAGTGAGAGACTCCAAGTCAGAAATACAAGTTAATAGGAAAAACAAAACAACAAATGCAACAGTACAAAAAGAAACCACTGACAGAGTCAGAAAACAACCTGACAGCCTGTCAGTCGGAGTGCTGGTAGTAGTACAATTAAATGGTGGCTGCAGTCCTCCTGGAGTGATGGGTCTGTTGGAGTAGTGATCCTGCAGACCCGGTCCTCACCCAAAGGTCCAGTGGCAGCACTTGTCCTCTGGGAATCCAGCAGGCAAAAGGGCCCCTGTGCTGATCCAAACTCCAGCTTATATTCCTGTGGGAATGCTTGGCTCCCCGCCCTGGGGTGAAGCATCTCACAATGGGATGATGTAATTCTATGGGTCCTTCCTGGGTCCCTGACAGCCCATTAAACAGAGACAGCCCCTGAGGGAGCCATCAGGGATGAGTAGGAGATAATGATCACTTCCCCTACCTGCCTCAACAGCTTGTGGAGATGACAACAGAATACACACCACTGGCTACCCCCACACTGAAACCCAGAACACAGTTACTATTATCTTGCAGTGCTGTTACTTTTGTGATTAATACTTTGTGCCCAAGGTTTACAAGTGAGAAATCCGTTCCCTTACTTTCTCTTCCTTTTACAGTGCCCTTTAAGGAGACATATTTCACCTTTTTTACAAATTCTACCACAATCTCCTGGATTCAAAATTTTACCACGAAAGCTTTATCCACTCAGCTGGTGCTCCTGCTTCTGCAAGCTATATGCCTTAATTTGCAGCATCATTCTGTTCACAATCTACTTCCTGATAGCTAAGAGAAATGAGCAAGAAATTAATAAGAGAAAGGAAAATAAGTTTATGGTGATGTAAACTACTACTGCTGTAGATTAGAACCGTCAAAACAGTGTGTTGCCAGAAATATAACTGTTTTCAATGTTTTCATCCTGCAGTAAATGGTAAAACAAATGTCTAGGACAACTGCCATTATGTAACTGAAGGACAGAAACACAAAGTCCTATGAAATATTCTGAAATTTAGAGTTTCTATCAAGGTCTTATTAGGCAATGAAGTATAAAACACAGATGTGCACAATTTGAACACAAGTGAAAACCATACCAAGGAAAACCCCCACAAACAAACAACAACAGCAACAAAAACAACAACATCAACACCCCCTCCAAAACAACAACAACAAAAACAACAACTAAAAAAAGCAAAAGGATTGAGTCACAGTAATGTAATGACAAAGTCATAAAGATGTTAAATTCTTTGGAAAAATCCATTTGTATACACATATATATATATGTATACTTGTATGCAGATGCATACAAATACATGTGCATTAATACATATATATGTGTGTATACAGACATAAAAATGTGTGTGTGTCTGTGTATGCATGGTTCTGAATTTGCTTGTCAGCAGAAAGGAAAATATCTCACAATTATCATAAGAATTTTGAGAGTATGTGTGTGTGTGTATGAGTGTGTGTGCATGCATGTGGGTGAAGGTGTGTGTTTTATATTTGCATCCATGGGGAAATAGCATAGAACACATCACAGTGATATCACGGATGATGAATTATACACATTTTCATATCATACTTAATGCAAACCAATCTTTATTACCAGTATAATCAATATGTGCCAACTGCAAGTGACATACAGAGAGACTGCATTAGTATAATGAAACAAATTCTGAGCAGCAGAGCTACAGCAAGCCTGTCCCCATGCAATGAAACTTCATTAAAATATCCAAGCAGGAGCCAAAACATAACATTCAGGCAGTCAAATGGACAGATTGTTCATTTCAAGATACGATTTTATTTACCTTGACAATTTCCCCCTGGACTTCATAATAACCTTGAGAAATCCCGCACATCATACTGTGAAAGTCCACTTCTGTTGTTGTCTTACTTCATCTGTGAAATGTTGGCTTTCTTGTGAAATTACTGCATTTTCAGAATTTTGTAAAAATTGTCTAATAATACTGAAATAGTTGTAATAGATTTTTATTATTAAAAACAAATTGATAATCTTATTAAAAGCATTGAACAGCTTGAATAATAATGGTACTATTTCTATGTCATATGTACTATTAACAAAAGTCCACTCAGGTGGCAACCAATTAACCAAAATTCTGTATTTTAAAAGTGGCAGATCCTTAAGTTTTTATGATTTTTGCTATATGTGCTTCCAGAGAGCTTTTTGGTATGATTCATCTGTGTAAGCAATTTTGATCACCTTATTCAGGTACTGGGTGGTACCCACAGATTGTCAGAAGGTGCCTGTTACAGAAGGGACCTGTTTCACCTTCCCTTCTGTAACAGGGACCTGCTGATATTTCCTGAAAATGCCAAAAAACAGTAGTATTTTTCATTTCCAGATCTTTAAGTATTTGATGAAGAGCATGATCCTCTTTATCTTCTCTTTTCCATCTAAAATAAAGACTGTAGAAACTGTTTAACCAAGGACAAAACCTGAGCTAGAACTTTTTCTCTTAAGCCCTCCTTCATGTCCATTAATATAGAATCATAGAATCTTAGAATTTAAGGGTTGGAATGGACCTTATAGATCATCTGGGGCCAACCCCACCTGCCATGGGCAGGGACACCTCCTTACTAGATCAGGTTGCTCAAGGTTTTATCCAGCCTGGCCTCGAACACCGCCAGGATTGGGGAGGCCACCACTTCCCTGGGCAACCTGTTCCAATATCTCACCACCCTTACAGTAAAAAACCTTTTTCTAATATCTAACCTAAACTTCCCCTCCCTCAATGTGAACCCATTACCCCTTCTCCTATCATTGTGGTTCCTAACAAAGAGTCTCTCTCCAGGTCCCTTGTAGCCCGTTCAGATATTGAAAAGTTGCTATGAGGTCTCCATGCAGTCTTCTCTTCTCTAGGCTGAACAGTCCCAACTTCCTCAGCCTGTCCTCATAGGGAAGATGCCCCGGTCCTCTTATCAACTTCGAGGCCTCCTCTGGACTTGCTCCAACAGTTCCATGTCCTTCTTATGTTGAGGACACCAGAATTGCATGCAATCACACAGTGTTCCAGGTGAGGTCTCACGAGACCGGAGCAGAGGGGAAGAATCACCTCTTTTGACCTGCTAGTCACACTCTTTTTTATGCAGTCCAGGATTCAATTTGCTTTCTGCAGCAAGGAGTTAGTGTGAGTAAATTTCAGAGCAATAATAATAGTCATTCCTATTCTGCATGTTTCCATAAGAAAAGATTTCTTCTGATGGCCTCTGGAGGTCTACATGCTGGTTGTTTGGCCCATTTAAAGTTGGAAAGAGAGAACACTAACATCAAATCATGTTTTCAGTCTAAAATTCTATATCTGTTAGAGTTCTTCACTAAGTTATCTCATCAAGAGGCTAGGGTATCCTTTGTGAATATTGCTGTGAAGAAGGATCTTACAAAGACCTACACAAAGAGCCAGCCTGACCTATAAGACGCTATCTTGATTCTAAAACTACTCTTTGAAGGCAAAACTAATCAACGTACAAGAAAGAATCCCTCCAGATAAAGTAATAACTAAGCTCTACATTGATTATTCTTTTAATGCTTTTAAGTTCAGAAAATACACAGCTTTAAATATTAAGGGTACCTGACACAATTCTAGTTTTCTATGCAGTCCAACTGCCTGCGTATATCAAGTATGTCTTGGGGTAACTATGATTTTGATTTATACAGTGTCAACAGAACAAAATTGTTCATTTAACTTTTCTTCTTCTCCATGTTTTTCATTACCAAGAACATTTTCACTGACTGAATTTCAACTTATTTCCCAAGTTCTGAATTTTGCATCTCTCTTTTTACTATTTTAAGAGTAGTTGAGAGAAGGCTCTCATCCAGGCACAACAAGAAGGACAACGTAATTACATGAACAATTATGATTAGATTTATTGCTAATACAATATCTAAACACCGTCAATGCAGCATCTACAAAACAACTCTATCATCTTTTACAATGTATTATCGAATAATTAGGTCCTGATCCAAAGCTGCACTAAGATCCCCTTGCTTTCTAAACTTCTCAGAGTAGTCTAGGTGCAGCTAGGTCCACTTCGGCTCAGGACTGTTCAACAGTCTGCATCTAAAGGGTTTGGCTAGAAACATTTGCAGTCTTTGGCCTTGCAGAATTCACAATTGCCAAGCAACAAAGTCCCTATGTAGCTACTTTAGGATTTTATCTACATATTTGACTGGATCTTAGTGCTTTTTATTCACATGTCCAAAAGTGAGTGAGGCATCCCTACTGGGAGGCAGAGAATCCACCCAGAAGCTGCCTGTAACATTGTGAGATTAATTTGTCCAGTTCGTCAGGTATGCAGCAACATTTTATATCCTTATGCAGACACCAAAGTCAATTGTAAACACCTCTGCTCCCTCATCTCTAGCATTCATTTATTATGTGAGCATCCAGACAGTTCTTCCTGCAATACCCACCTGGTCCTCTTATCTTAAGACAAATCACATTGCCTTGTCAGAGACAGCAGAAAGGGAGAGGGTGCGTATGCAGGGGGAGGTGTAGGACACACACAAAGACTCAACTATTTTCATCTATCAAAATTATGTTATTTGAAATTGAGCCCACTAGAGGAGGGCAGAAGTCTCTGGTGGGTGATGTGGTGGCCATCTTGGCCATAGTGACCACAAAATACTAGAATTTTCAATACTGGGTAAAGTAAGGAGAGCCACCAGGAGAACTTCCGGCAGGCAGACTTTGACCTGTTTAGGACACTGATTGTTAGAGTCCCTCGGGAGACAGTCCTGCTTTAAAAAGGAATTGTTGACAACTTGGGAGCAGGCTGTCCCATGTGTAGAAAGATAGTCATCATGGAAAAAGACTGGCCTGATTAAACAGAGAACTTATGCTGGAACTTAGAGAAAAATAAAGAGAATTTACTGTCTCTGGAAGGAGGGTCAAGCAACTTAGGAGGACTATAGGGATGTTGTGAGTCAAACTAGAACCTGATTTGGCCACTGCCATTAAGGACAACAAAAAAAGATTTTATAACTAAATCAGCAGCAAAAGGGAGTCAAGGAGTGTGTCCTTCATTTGTTGAATGCAGAGGGTAACATAGTGTCAGGGAAAAAGGCAGAGGTACTTAATGCTCGATTTGCCTCTGTCTTCAATATCAAGACAGGTTGCCCTCACACAGAGCTAGAAGCAGGTGATGGAAAGCTGTGTGGATCCCCCTTAAACCAGGAGGAGATGATGAGTGATCTTCTATGCCAGTTAGACACTCACAAGTCTATGGGCCCTAATGGAATCCAGAGGAATGAGGTAACTGGCAAAAGAACTTGCCAAACCACTCTCAATCATCCACCAGCAGTCCTGGTTAAATGGAGAAGTTCCAGCTGACTGGATATTGACAAATGTTGCACCCATCTACAAGAAGGATCATAAGGATAATCCAGGGAACTACAGATCTGTCAACCTAACCTCAGTTCTGGGGTTATGATGGGGTTATGGTAGACATAATCTTGAGTACTATTATATAACACATGCAGGACAACCAGGGGATCAGGCCCAGCCAACATGGATTTGCAAAAAGAAGGTCCTCCTTGAACAATCTGATGTACTTCTATGACAAAGCGATCTGCTTAGTAGATGAGGAAAAGGTTGTGGATGTGGTCTATCTGGATTTCAGTAAATAGTTTCATATTTTCTCCCATCATTCTCCTAAAAAATCTGTCTGCTTGTGACTTGCATGGGTGGAGTCTTCGATGGGTAAAATACTGGCTGGATGGTCAAGCACAGAGAGTTGGGGTGAATGGAGCTCAATGCAGTTGGCAGCCTGCAACAACTCGTGTTCCCTGGGTTCCATTCTGGGGCCAGTCCTTTTTAACATCTTTATTAATGATCTGGACATGGGAATTGGGTGCACTTTCAGTAAATTTGTGGATGACATTAAGTTGGGTGGGAGTGTCATGTGCTTGAGGATAGGAAAGCTCAACAAGAGAGACCTGGACAATCTCAATCAAGGGTCCGAGGACAATTGCATGAGATTCAATTAGGTGAAGTGCCAGGTTCTGCACTTGGGTCCCAGCAACCCCATGCAGCACTAAAGTCTTGAGGAGGAGTGGCTCATGAGATTTTGTCGGAAAGAGACTTGAGGGTGCTGATTCAATATGAGCCAATAGAGTGCACAGGTGGCCAGGAAGGCCAGTGGCATCTTGGCCTGTATCATGAGTAGTGTAGCCAGTAGGACTACAGAAGTTATCATCACCCTGTACCTGGCATTGGTGAGGCCACACCTTGTGTACTGTGCTCAGTTTGGGCCTATCAATTTAAAAAAGGACATTGATGGAATGAGTCCAGTGAAGGGCAACAAGACTCATAAAAGGTGTAGAAAACATGTTCTATGAGAAGCGCAGAGGGAGCTGAGCTAGTTCAGTCTCAAGAAGAAGATCAGGGATGACCTCATTGCTCTCTATAACTACTGGAAAGGGGGTTGTAGTGAAATGGGGGCTAGTCTCTTCTGCCATGCCTTCACTGAGAGGACTAGGGTAAATGGCTTTAAGAAGAGACAGGGTAGATTCAGATTAGAGATCAGAAAAAATTTTCACAGTTTGGATGGTCAGGCATTGGAACAGGTTGCCCAGGGAGGTGGTAAAATCACCATCCTTGGAGGTGTGGCATGGAGGCATCTGGATGTGGCACTGAGTGTTATGGTTTACTGGTTTAGGGTTTACAATAGTAGTATTAGGTGGATGGTTGGACTTGATGATTTTAATATCTCTTCCAGCCTTGATAATTCCATGAATCTATGATTTAGATGTAGCTAGGTGATGACCTTAGTCGTATGGATTCATTTTACGTAGTTGTGCAAGGAATAGCAGCTTGGACCTGCTGATCCTTGTGATTCCCTTCCAACTCAAGAAATCCTATGATGCTATGATATATGATAAAACAATTTTTAAGCTGCTAAATGAGAAACTCAGAAGTTAGATAACCCAGTTTCAGACTTGCCTTTATAGGTCTTCTGCACATATATATTTAATGAGAACCTCTAACCATAACATGCCCTTTGCATAAGAGGACTCTTAGCTTCAGTGTCTATGGCAGAGAGTGCTCATTACTAAGCATCTATTCATGTGTTTACTCTGATTTTATTATTTAGCCACATGCCTGGCTTATTGAACTCTATTCAGACTATATTCTAAAATGCAGAATTATCCAGATGCTTTTTGCCTCTCCTAGGAGTTCAACATAATAACTGATTAGATTTTTTGAAAACATTCCTCTGAGAAGCAGATCTGGCTGTAGGCATAAGGAATCTAAAAGGCTGCTCAAGACACCAAGGAATGTGTTTTGTTTGTTTGTTTGCTTTTTGCCTAGCTTATTATTTCTCTCTCCTCCTTAGTGCTTTTTGAGAAGTTCCTCTGTCTGTGGGAGCTTTACCTGTGCAAGTTCTTACTCTACAATGATCTCTAGCTTATTAGTTAATTGCCTTTAATGTAGGAGTTAAAAAGAGCCTATATTTTCTTACAATGTCATGGTATAGTGATAAGGTTTGGAGTATAAGGAGGAAAACTATATATTTAGGAAAATGAAAATAGTGAACAGATTGGGTGGTTAAAGGTATTTGATTATTCAATGTGAAATCTTTTAAAGCAGTGAGTAGACACATTTTTCTCATTATAAACCTTGCATTTAGTTTAAATCTAGGATATTCTATTATTTAATGTGTGTTAAAGTGAGTATAAGATTAACCACATATGACAGATTGAGACAGAAATCTTAAATTTAAAATCATTGCCAAATAAGTGTCTTATCCACAACATAGGGTGGAGTGGGATTTTTTCTGAATTTTTAGATCTGGATTAAAACTTCTTATATGATTAGCTTTGTAACTTGTTTATTTCATATTCACGTATTTCAAACTTAAAATATTGGAAGCTTAAAATAAGTAAGAACTGGAAAATATGGCAGAGTCAGTTACAAAATCCAAGCTTGATGAGACATGGAGCAATAACGTTTTTGTAAGGCGGTCATTAACAGAATTAACAGCAACATCATAACAGTGCATAATGTTAGGTAAACCTTATATTGTCTATCTCGTTTATTTTCCCTCAATATATTAAATAGATACAGAAATTGGAAATCTGGAAATTTTTGATCACTATCAGTAGGGACTAGATGCTTCTGAAAAAACTAAGCTAGTCCCAAGTCAGATTTGATGATCCAGGAGAAACAAATCCTTACATGTGAATATACATGAAGAGTGATCTATGTTATGAGTTAAACAGGTGGTTTTGAGGAGCTACCACTGATAATCAACTGTGTTAAATTTGAACTAAGAGTAAGTTGCAGTTATTGAGGCACAAGTTTCTGAAAAGTAATGTTATGTAGATCTCACACTCCAGCCTTACCACAGACTGAGCTCTGTCACCTTATAATGTGATATAGATGATGCTCGATTGAGTAGAAGCATGTAATTCAATTGAAGAGTTCTGCTGACACAAGAGCAGCCTTCAGGTGATTTATGAAGGAGAGTAGAACACCTCATCTGAATTACAATCTTGGTATTCAGCTTGGAATGGCTTTGCAATATACATCATTATCATCATTCTGGGATGAGGGAAAGGAGAAGTTAGGGAAGTGAAAAAAAACATATTATAAAATCCTTGAATTGGAAACAAATGCAAGGAAATATATTCAACTCAGATTGTTAAAACAATGACTATGATATTTATTTTGATCTTCGTAGAATTTTGAAATTTGAAGTCTTTGGATGTAATTTTATGTTTCCCCAAACCAAAAGATTGTCTTTTGACCGTTTCATAGCATGTATCATAATTAACTGACCATTATTTTCCCTTCAAAATTGATTAATCAAAGTTTTCCTTACCAGCTGTAATTTAAGATCACTAATCCAATAAACTAATGTTTTTCTGAAGATTCACTGGCAGAATAAAGAGGCAACTGTTCCCATGAAACTTTGAGGACTATAAGTACATGGAAAAAGGAAACAATTATAAGGAAAGCAAATTTTCCTTTATTATGACTTGTTTGTTGCAGACATATAATCATGTGGCTGGTGCTCAGGAGCAGGTGAAGACTATGACATTACATCTCGCTTCCCATCTGTGTTTGCATTTATGCCCCCTATGCATGGTTCAAGGCCGCTGAGTCAGTTGGATCCCAGCTCACCTGAGGGCACAGATTTCCCAGCAGATGAGGCCTCTAGAAGTGTTCATGCAGGTGAGTCTGCGAGCTTCCTGAAGTATAAATTAGAACATATCCGACACATTCAAGAGAACTCAAGAAGTCAGAGTGGCCCTTGCGCCTAAATATGCAGTGTTAGCCTTAGAGAACTGATGCATTACAGACATTGTGTAACCCCTTCTGGAACTTTCATAGAACATACCAATCATTTACTCTTGAATTATTCAGTCCTATACAACTATCACTAAATATTTGATATATTCAATTATCAATGTGTCTCACCAAGTTCTTCTCATGTATTATGAATACTGCACAAGAAAATGAACAGGTAATAACAGAGTCATTATGATATGAATAGACAAGGAACAATGAACTGAAGTACTATTGTTTGCCTGACAGGGAAGCAGTCAGATACATGCCCCTCACAGGGGTGTTCTGCAAGAAAGTTCAGACTTCAAAAAGAAACAAGGTAAGAGTGTTGCTAGAAGCAGCAGTGCAAAACAACAAGTTTCAGTGATTCCCTTTCTGAGATGTAATTCCTTCTCAGTTTCTTCTGGCGCTGAGGGCATGGATTTTCTTCTAGCATATATGATACCAAGTAATTGCATCTCATGCCACAAGGGTGGTGCACCAAGAAATGAATAGCAATTTGCAAAGTAGAAGTTTAGCTTAATTCCTCCCTGCTCTCTGGTTACGTGTTATCAATAGAAAAAAAATCAGTGAGCTTTGCTTCCTGTTTCATCTATAACAGATCACATTTGTGTGGTGGTGAATTGTGACAATGAGCAAATGAGAAAATTTTGAAAACCACTAATTTGAAAACCACTATTGTTCTATCATTAATGTAAATTGCATAATGAAAATCATACCAACTCTCTTTCTTATCTCCACATGAAATCTAACAGATTGTATTATGATCTGTCCTGTGTGTTGAGAAAGAATACACTGCATAGAAGGCTTGAGATTAGAATGAAGCAAACAGTACCATGGGAGCAAAAGGAAATTTGCTGTTACAGATTCAGGGTCTGCTGTCACTATTTGTGCAACTTGAAGCTTCATGAGGTGAATAGTGTTCAGCTGACGTTGCAACAGTAATGAGAGAATCATAAAAAGGAAGTGATAAGCAAAAAAATTACAGATCCCAGGAGGTAAACCACTATGAGACAAAGCCAGAAGAAAATATACTACTACAGCCAAACGTTTAAAAATGTGTTTATTAAAAACCATCAACAGTCAACAAGATCTGATCATTAACTACCTAAGCAGGCAGATTTTTATCTCTGGCTTCATTATGAATACAATGAATACACCTTTAACAATATACTTCATGTTAAAAAGTAAAAAAAATTAAAAATAGGAAAGGGATATAATAATACAAAGAGGAAGTTCTTGAACTGCTGATACATACTGAGCATATTATCAAAGAAGTTGCTACAGAAATTACAGAATCATTGAGTGGCTAAGATGGTGCAGCAGCTCTGGAGATCTTTTAGTCCAACCCCTGCTCAGAGCAGGGTTAGCAACAGCATGTTACTCAGGACCATGTCAAGGTGCATTTGAGTATCTCCAAAGACGGAGACTCCACAGCTGCTCAGGACAGCCTGTGCCAGTGTTTGAGAAGCTTCACACTAAAACCAGTTTTCTTTTGTCTTATTTCCTTCTTAGATATAAATATGATTACCTTTTCTTTGGTTTGTGTACTTTGCCTCTTGTTCTGTAGCTGGAGACCTCTGTGAGCAGTTTGGCTTTCTCTTCTTGAACCCTTCTCATTGGGGATTTATACATAAGAGGATTCTTCTCTCCCCTCC
>NW_008653166.1:0-754 GCF_000695815.1 Acanthisitta chloris
ATCATCATCTCCTTGAGGTTCCTCAAAAGTTCCTGAAAGATTTTCCAAAGGTTCTTCAGGTTCCATTTCACCATTTTGAGGTTTTTGAGGTTCCTCATGGTCATCATCATCTCCTTGAGCTTCCTCAAAGATTCCCCAAGGATTTTTCACATCCTCATGGATTTTTTCTGTCCCCCAGATCCTCTACAACCGCACGATGGTCCAGTTGGGCATCTGTGCCTTCCGTCAGGGGTTGATCAAGGACGCTCACAACGCTCTACTGGACATCCAATCGTCCGGTCGTGCCAAGGAGCTGCTGGGCCAAGGTCTCCTCCTTCGTAGTCTCCAGGAACGCAACGCGGAGCAGGAGAAGGTGGAGAAACGACGTCAGGTGCCGTTCCACATGCACGTCAACCTGGAGCTGTTGGAGTGTGTCTACCTGGTGGCAGCCATGTTGTTGGAGATCCCTTACATGGCGGCTCACGAGTTCGACGCGCGGCGCAGGATGATCAGCAAACAGTTCCACCACCAGTTGCGCGTGGGGGAGAGGCAGCCGCTGCTGGGTGAGGACGGTTGGGTTGGGTTGAGTGGGTCGTGGTTGGGTTGGCCAAGGTGTGGTTGGGTCATGGTTGACTTAACCTGGGTCATGGTTGGGTTGAGCAGGTCATGGTTGGGTTGAGCAGGTCGTTGAGCAGGGTTGGGTTGAGCAGGTCATGGTTGGGTTGGCCAAGGTGTGGATGGGTCATGATTGACCTAACCTGGGTCATGGTTGGGT
>NW_008653167.1:0-402 GCF_000695815.1 Acanthisitta chloris
CCTCTCCTCTCCTCTCCTCTCCCCTCCGGATTCTCACACTGGATTTTCACGATTTCTCTTCCCTGACCCAGGGATATGGCCACAACACAGTACAGGCAGTCAGTGAGACACACTGAATCGGACAGTGGAAAACTGAAGCAAGGATAGGACAGAAAGTAGCCATGATAGAGGTCTAATGAGGTAGCTGCTGAGATGGCTTTTCCGTGTACCCTGTCTTGGATTTAAAAGGCCACTTGCTTTGCACAAGTAGCTGCTGTTTTGTAAAGCAAGTGTATATGATGCAAACACTCTTCGTGCTTCCTCAGGGTACAATTACTTTCTTATCAGTCTTGTACTGCTGTTTCTCTTCAGCTGAAGTAAGTTCTCCAGCATGAGACTGCAGGGTTAATCTTTTGAGTAGGG
>NW_008653167.1:424-9799 GCF_000695815.1 Acanthisitta chloris
ATGGCAGTCTAAGAGATGGAAGAGCGAGGAGGTGACATCTTGGCAGGCAGAGATGAGGTGTAAGGTGCTCCTGAAAGACGACCATCACATTTCCCATCAGTGCTGACTCATAAAATGTCAGGTTCATTAAAGGTGAGATACGCACAAACTACAGCCTGAGCAGTTTCATACTTGACAAAGCACCTATGCAATTGGCTTTTCCCCTGCATCTTGACTCTTCCAAGCCTTCCAAGTCAAGAGTATCAAAGTGATTTGATATTAAAATGTGTCATCCTGTTAATAAAACCACAGTCGAAGGCTACATTTTATTTATTATTCAAATTACAGTAGCTCTTCAAGGCCCTGGCTGCAATGCAGCCCTGCTTAAAACTCGAGGCAAGTCCCTTCTGCTCGCACCCCAGTTACTGGCACATCACAAGGAGTGGTTTCCAGAGGGCTGCTGAGGTCTAGGTGTGAGACCCTGCAGATTCCCCTGCATTTCTCACTGCCTTCAACATGCCTTTGCAGAATCTGGTCCCCAGTGAAGACAACTGGTGAACGCTGCAGGAGAGGAAGCCCAGAGCTCAGATCGCTTGCAACAGGCTCCAGCCACTCAGTGTCACTGCTGTGCCTTAATCACAAATCATCCCTTTTCTGTTTTTATAGCAAGCACACTGCTGCATTTTGTACCCACTGGCACTCCTGTTCCAGGTGCGGTACAGTACAGCAGTCTTCTGCATTTTGTACCCACTGGCACTCCTCTTCCAGGTGCGGTACAGTACAGCAGTCTCGCCTGCGGCTATCGTGGTGTCCCGTGTTTATCTAGTCTCTCCTGATGGCCTCCGCAGCATATTTGCTCTATTTTCAAAGCCTGTTTTTGAGCAGCTTTGAATTCCTTTTGTGCTTAGAGATCTGCCTCGCTCTTCAAGCTCCATGCACCCTCACTGGCAAGGTTTTAAAAGCAAGGCCGTAGCTGGAAGTTGTCATTGATACGTGATGCAGAACAAAATCCAGCTCGCTCGAATGCAGCTAGATTGGCTCAGCGGGGCTGACAATGGATGAACTGGGTCTTATCAGCGGAGGGAGCAGATACAACACGGGAGCAGCATGCAGGGAGCAGATAGCAGCTCTATGAGAGCGGACAGACAGGCTGGTGACAGTGTGGGGAGGGGGGAGGTAATGTTTTTTCCCTTGGCGGTTTTTGTGGCTGTTGTTTTAAAGCTGGCACCTTTCTGACCACAGCCACTGCATTAATGGAGGAAAGAAGCAAAAGTGACGGACAACCCAATGGAGCAGTGCTGTGATGAAATGTCTCAGTGGGGCACGTTTGTCCAAATGAGCCACTGCCTCCCTGAGCGATTTATTCCTTGCTCCAAACGCATTTGTTGGATTTAACGACAACTTGGTGGCATTTCTGCAATTAATCCTATCAAAGGGAGGTGATTTTACACAGAGCTGGTCCCGTATATCCTACCCTTTGTTTTTGGTTATGAGGAGAAGGGCTGCCAGCTGCCTCCCAAGTCAGGGCACTAGAGTTCATGGAAAGTAACAGTGGGTTATTAACCAAGTGTCTTCTCCTGACATCTGAAAGCAGCACAGCTAAAAAATACAACCTCAGATTGTCCTAACAAGCAATCTCCAAACTGTAAATATGCAACAGTGAGAGAAAGTATTTCTTTACCAGTGAAACACTTTAATGAGTGGATGGCTCAGCAAATCTTTTATGCAGCTGCTTTCCCTGCTGCAGATACTGAGATTTATGGTAGGAAGGGAGGGGATTAACAAACAACCAGGGAAGTGCAGTCCTTTTGTGCTTGGGTTCCACCTCATGCTGGAGTCTTGGAGCCAGGAATGGAAGCAGGAACCTATACCAGAAATTATGACTTGGATAAGCCAGAAGTAACAGTCCATCCTTCCAGTGAGGGCACTGATGATATATACCCAAAGCCTTTAAATATCAAGTGCTCTTTAAATACTGATTGCCTCTTTTGGCAAGAGAGAAGCAAAGGATAAAGTCAATGGAGATTATGTATTTTTGCAATTCTGAGAAGCTTTTCCATATTCTCTTCCAATGGATAGATTCCTAAGCTCTTTATCATTCTGTCCAATTAACGACATTCCTAATGAATATTAGTCCCAAAACCAAAATCACGATACCTGGAGGAATGGGATACAAAAGAAACAAACTTCCTTCCTGACGGTGGTGGACTGAGGCAAAAGAATAAGACAACATGAATTTTCAAAAGGTCCTTCCTAATGATTGCAACCTCCAACAGCAAAGGGGTTTTTCTGCAGAACAGAATCCTTAGAAATGTGACTAGTAGCAGAAACAAACAAACAAACAAACCAAAAAAAACCCCCAAAACCTACCAAAACAAACTATACAAACCAGAACATTCCCAACTGATTTACAAGCTCTCTGAACTGGTCCTTGAGCCGCTCTTACTGTAATGGTGAAATTTTCACTCCCCTTGGACTTGAGATCCCACTTGAAGGTGAAAGCTCACACCCCGACTTGCCCTTTGAAAGCAATGTACTCGTCTGGGGAATCTGCTGTGTCAGTGACAGTGTAGAGTAATTCTTATTCTGGCACTGATTCTTATTTTGAGCAATTTAATAGTCATAAACCAAATAACAGTCATCTTCTGATTGAAAAAAAAATTAAAATCTCTAAAAGCTGTTACTGCACCTTAGTGTTGCAAACTGAGCCATTCAGTCTGTTAGTTGCTGAGAAAAGGCTTGTCCAAGATCATCTTCAAAAGCACTTTCTGATTGATACTTGTTTGCAAAGGCTCTGAAGATAGGCCAGCCATACACAGAGACTTGAAGAAAGCTCCTGAAGGAATGTGAAGGTCTTGCTGTTGAGGACACACAGATGAGCACATCAGCAGAATACATAAGGCGCTTTGCACTTTCCTTATTTATCCAAAAAGCTATTTTTGTTTATTAAAACCTAGTTACTAGCTGCATCTTGCCAATAACCTGGAGTGCTTGCTTGGTTAATTTAAGCAAGCAGAGCTTTGACAAAGTAATTTTACCATCCTCGGGGATCTGCCAGCTTATGCCGGTCTTCACTATTTCAGATGAAATTGAGTTAATTTTCGCTGAAATTGCTTCTTAGCATACAAACACATTCCCCATCATTGCGAGCTTATGCCTCTGCAGCTCTATTATTCTTTAATTTACACACCCCGGCAGCGAGGGATTAATGCCTGAGATGTACAAAAGGCTACAGTGTGGCGAGGAGAAGGGAAGAAGAGAGAGTGGAGCTCTGCAGGGAATAGGTAATGGTGTTCCAGTTTTACAGTCAAAACATTTAAAGTTTGGCATTAATATGGAGTCAACTCTTGTTGTCCTTTCACTCTGGAAACGCATCGTCCAAAGTCTCAAGGCAGAAAATATCTCAGATGCTCAGTCAGGCCAGAGGTGATGGCAGGTCCCTGCAGGATTGCCAGCGGAGAGTGCAATCACTGGGATATTACAAACAGCTCCACATCAGGAACTGATTGCGAGGGCTCAAGGCAATGTGGAGCAGAACTGCACAGGAAGGCCAGGCTTTGCCTTTGCCTTTTCTACAACGCTTTTGCTTCAAGCAGGAGTTCCACACTCACCCACCCACCCCCACCCCCTGCCGTGAAAATGCTGCTGCGAAGGCTCCGGGGATGCCTTTGAATGCTCAGAAATTAAAATCACGGATTCTCATAAGCATTCAGACAAAAAGCATAACTAGTGCCAAAGCACCTGCAAATGGGTAGAAAAGGGGGATTCCACTATCAGGCTTTTCCAGAGAGAACTGGTAGAAGTGCCAAGTTCAGCAGTCTCTGCAAAGTCTCTAGTGAGATTTTAAAGTAGCTGCATTTTAAGCTAGTCCCAGCTGATGATTGATCAGAATAGCAATTATGCACTTTTTTATGTTATCACTTCAATTTTGCTTCCTTAATTAAACAGCTAACCACTTCCTCTTTTAATGTATACACCTCTGAGGTATATATAGGTTATTGGATAAAATATGGCAATCCTGTATCATGTATTTGTATGCATGTAGCAATGGCATAATGGGATGTTTAAATTCCTTATCTTCCTTTGAAGGGCTGCCCTTCCTTCCCCTTCCCTGACTCCTACCAGTGCTGCCTCAGTGCCACAGTGCATACCAAGATCCCACTCCACTGCCCACGTGCCTTACTTCCACACAAACATGTTAATGCTTTCTCCTTGCCACCCTCTGCTCATAAGAAGCTATCAGCCTGAGCTATTATTCTGCTTTCAAATCCTTTCCTGTTTCCTCCTTCACTATGACACCTACCAAATCTGGGCACCACAAGGAAGTTGCTGATGTGCTGGACTCCTGCATCTTACACTAATTAATCTCACTGTTGTCTAACATCCAGGGTTTTTTCCTGGCTTTTTATTAGATGGCAAGTTCTTTGAGGTAAAGGCTATCTTGTGCCTTTGGCTTGAACACCCTGTCATCATGGGTGCATGCTGTGAAGTCTACAAATGTAGCAGCAAAAATAGAAAGCTCTTGGGCTCCAAAGCAGGGCAGCTGGATGAAATATGTTCTTGTATTTGGAATGTATATCTTGTGATATACAAGAGACCAGACAAGGAGAATCCCTTTCAGGCAAAAACTCTTTGTATCTTCAGCCTAAGACATAATAAAGTGTGATTTTTTTTGTGCTGTATAGTCTAACAGATCTCCTGGCACCCATGGCACATCAGTTTGCCTTTAAGGGCTCCACTTTGCCCTTCTGCCAGTGCTGCAGATGTTTGCCTTTGAAGCCAGTGGAAAAAATATTGCTATTTTTCTCCAGTTTGCAGCCAACACTGACCCCTTAGTACCACCAGAATGATGACACTTGACTCTGCCCAACACATTAATCTTCCTTCATCTGATAACATTCCCTCTTCAGGACTGTCACCATTAACTGTAGATAGGATAGCAGTGTGGAAGGAAGTCCTCAATGCAACTCATGTTGAAGAAAATGAAATGAACTCTGATCCCCTCCAGACAACACTTTGCAGGGTTATCACCATTTCTGCTGCACAGCTGGGAGCTCCCAGACTCCAGAGCAAGTCCTTGCTGAATCCAGGAGTAGGTCATGGTGAGAAAGGAGATGCTACTGCTTTGTATTAGAGACTCATGAGAAACTCCTGTGCAGTCAGAGCAAGTTCAAATCTGAGAACAAGTGAAATGTCTTCCCCATTTGCAGAAGAGGGCAGGGAGGATAAATTGGGAGAAAATATTAATGGACAAATGGTTCCATTGAGGTGAGTGGTTGTGCTGGTTTGGGCTGGGGTAGAGTTAACTTTCTTCACAGTGGCTAGTATGGGACAACACAGGGTTGATAATATAGGGATGATTTTGTTATTGCTCAGCAGTGCTTACACAGAAACAAAGCCTTTGTTGCTTCTTATCCTGCCACACTGGCATGGAAGTTGGAGGGCATGGAAAACTGGGAGAGGACAGAGCTGGACAGGTGACCCAAACTGACTGAAGGGATATTCTCTACTATATGACATCATGCTCAGTACATAAATTGGAAGGAAGAAGGAGGAAGGGGGATGTTTGGAGTGATGGCATTTGACTTCCCAAGTAACCATTACATGTGATGTGGCCCTGCCCTCTTGGAGATGGCTGAACGCTTCCTGCCATGGGAACCAGGGAATGAATTTTCTTGGTTTGCTTTGCTTGTGTGTATGGGGAGTGAGTGAGCGGCTGCATGGTGTTCGGTGCCTGGCTGGAGTTAAACCACAACAGTGGTAAATACAGAAAACTGGCACTTTCAGCCACATGCAGTTGGGGTCCAGCATGTGGTAGAAATTTCCTCTCTTGGATCAGCATGACTATCTCTTGAAAATACCTAAAAAGCAGCCAAAACAATTTATACTAAACCAGTGGTCTAGTAAGGGGGGGGCAGCACCAGCAACACACCAATAGCAAGGATGATTTGAACCAGTGGCTCAGGCAGGTGTACTTTATCCCCCCTTTGCCATCCAGAAGCAACTTCTGCCATTTTCCCAGCAAAGTTATTTCAGAAATCAACTCCTTTCAGCTCAGCTGACTTCTGGCTTCATGCATTTTTATACACTCTCTGCAAGAATGAATAGGATATTTACATTTTTTAATAAGCCTGACAGTTTGAAAGTAATTGGGGATTTATAATGGGTTTGTTTAGGTCTTTTTTCCACTTGAATTCCAACTGCTAGTCTTAGGCCTAACAAGCAATATTATCTCTATGGTGATGAGGGAACCTCAACAGGAGGCCCTGAAGCCAAAGAGGAAAGCACTGGCGTGCTTTGTTTTGTCATGTTTTTTTTTTCCTTTGAACCTGCATTTTAAAGCAAAGACAGCATAACAAAATTTGAAGCAAGAGCAAAATTCCTCCAGCCATTCAGTGCTCATAACTCTAGCTTCTTCCGCTGGTTCTCCCAGGAGCACACAAGCCAGTGTCTGATCTCTATAAAGGTCGTTTTTTCTTCTTGCAAAGATTTGCATTTATTTGTTCTATTATGGCTGTAAAATGTTCTTAACACTGAGTTTTCTTTTGGGGGAGTCAGATGTTTGGTGGTAAGGATGGAATTAAACTGCAAAACTCAAGGTCTGGTATTAGATTCCTGAAGCTGAATCTCAAGGACTCAGTTCCACATATTCCTGAAATGAAAAGAGAGCTGCTCCGGGTGGAAGAGCTAAAGGAGTGAAAGCCAAGAAGGGATCTGATCCAGTTGTGACAATGGAGTTTGCAGTGAGGACTGCTGTCAAAACCAGAGACTCTTGTGGGTCTCTTTGGCTTCCACAACATTGCTGAGACTGCAGTGTTGATTTGTCTCAAGCTCCTCTAGACAAGGGCTGCTGACATTTCACAGGTGATATGTTCTGAACCTGACTTTTAAATTGAGTCCTTGCTTCTTTGTGCCTCAGTTCCACACCTTCTTAAGAGAAGAAACAGCAGTTCCTGTCCTCTGCAAGAGTAAGGATATAAATGCAACAGAGTGCATTTGCAGGGCTTAGTGTTTTAGTAATAAGTGTCCAGCAAACCCCACAGAAAACAGTGGTAATGAGTTAAAAAATGAACAGGACTAGCACTGACACCCTGCTAAACAGACTTCAGCACATGGGTTCATTTAGGCGTAAGCGAGCACCAAGCAGTGGTGCCATGGGACATACTCGACTTTGTCAAGGGCAGAAACTCTCAGTTCACATCTCCTCTCTGTGCCTCAGACCTCCATGGCATGCAGGGCACACCAGCTAATCTCTTCCTGTGCCCCACAATGCTGTTCTTTTCTCAGAGCAGTTGTGGAAAGAATGACCATCATAAGCAAAGCAGAGCAGAGATGTTGCTGTTTGCCATTGCTCTTGCTTGGTCCTCACTGTGTGCTTTGGGTTGACACCCATGCAAGGCATACAGCCAAAGGGCAGCTTTCTCTGGTGGGTCTCAGTTAGAGGACTGTGCAGCTTTATTTCCTTCCTCTTTAGAGCAAAGAGGGACAAAAAGGACAATACCTGTTCCTAGTGTTTTCTAGCTTCCACAGCCCCAGGAGGGGCTTCCATGCAGCAGAGAGCTGTAGGAGTCGTTCCTTGCCCTGGTACCCATGGTGGTGCTACCTGCCCCTTGCTGTACCTCCCCAGCACATGCATCCTGTGTGTGCAATGATGTTCAGATCTCATCTCCCTCTGGGAAGGCAGCAGGCAGGGAGGGGACTGCAGGCAGGCTGGTGGGACACAAGGAGGGAGGGGTGGAACAAAAGGCAAAGACAGGATAAAGAGAGATGGGATGGGAATGGGAGAAAGGCAGCAGGGAAGAGAGGGGAAAGTGGGAAATGAATTGAAATGAGTTAGAAAATTCCAGGCAGATGAGCTTGAGCATTCAGCAGCTGAGATGTGGGGCTTCATTAGTACAGACCGACTGAAGATAGAGACATTAAGGAAGGAAATGTGTGACTCACGGGGGAAAATGGGAAAAACAACACACACCATAGCAGCTGCTCTGTTTACTTCAATTAAAGAACAGCTCAAAGGGTATGTTAAGGGGAAAGGAGGAGGAAGCAAACAAAGGCACAAACAACAGAAAAAAGCCAACCAGATGAAGCAACTGTTACCCTCAAGCACCTAAATGAACTGACTCAAGCATTTGAACATGAAGCCAGTGTTCCTCACCCTGTGCCTCCAAATGGGTCAAGCTGCCCAAGGAGCCTGGAACCAGGCATGGGGCAGCCAGCGCTCATGGAAATACTGTCCCAGCTACCAGGTGGGGAAGGGGAAGGCAGTTTCCCTTAGCATAGCTCTGTGATACCTAGGAAGGAGCAAACAGGGCATCCTGCTGCACCTAAACCACCAGCCACAGTTTGTCTGAGCAAGGAAGGAGGATGACAACAATGGGTGGGTTAATCGCAACCATGACTTGCAGCAAAGCTGTAGTGGCCAAAAGAAAGCAGATTGCACTTGGCTCCAGGGTGGTGGTGGGTGACATTGTGGGAACTTCTCCACCCTCCGCAGGCATCCTAGCTCACCTGCAGCAGGCTTTGCTGTCAGCATCAGCCAGAGCCAGGCAGGCTCTCACAATCACCA
The DNA here is from genome assembly GCF_000695815.1 of Acanthisitta chloris. Classification (NCBI taxonomy): domain Eukaryota; kingdom Metazoa; phylum Chordata; class Aves; order Passeriformes; family Acanthisittidae; genus Acanthisitta; species Acanthisitta chloris. The sequence continues at coordinate 8,970 of NW_008653167.1, forward strand.
TCAGCCACCATGCCTAGCTGGGATGTGAACACTTCCCTTACCCAATTCTGTGGTGTATGAGGATGCAAAGAACTCACTGAGATTGGTTGTGCTACTTTTTCAGGAAAAAAAAAAAAGACAAAAGACTGACATTAATTCCAGCTGGAGATTGTAGTTATTTCAGCTGCACTGGTGTGAACATCCTGGCACTGGACAAAGAGGAGAATGAGCAAGGTGGCACCTGTTTTTTCCTTCCTCCACTAATTGCCAACCCTAATTTCTCAAACCTCCTGAGCACTGAGAAAGGCTATATGAAAAAGTTCCTGGATTGCAGTGCATTCTGTTTGCAGCTTTCAGGTGATAAATATTGAAAGTGAAGAATAGAATGGATCTGGAAGAGAAAAAGTGAGACACAGGAGAAGGAAGGGACAAAAGAAACTTTCGCTTCTCCAGGTGTTTCCTCCTCGTACCTTTCACCAGGACAAAAAATGTGTTAAGGATTTATAGGAGAAGTAAGTTTTCTGTTTAGAGCCCACTAACTGCCATAAATCGCTGCTTTCTTTACTGGTTCCCTCACGTAGGAGCTTTATCACTCTACTCCAGCTGTGACACCAGCCTGCAAGGGTTAGTTGCTTTGCTTGGTTGACTGAAGCCTCAAATCTGGAGGCTACTGGGTCAATCCCAACTCATGGCCTTCCCAGATGATCAAGACAGACAACTTCACAATGTCAGAAAAGGTCTACTTTCATTTTTCGTTGGGGAAAATCTTGCTCAGATTTTACCCTTCTCTCCTTATCTTTGTGGATACTTCCCAGCTCCTGGATACACCAAATCCATGACCCTTGGCCGAC
>NW_008653167.1:9824-28576 GCF_000695815.1 Acanthisitta chloris
ATGACAAAGTCCCATGGTCTCAGGATAATTACCTGCCCAAAGTCTCAGATGGAGAGCCTAGATACAAGCAAACTCCCAAACTCCTGACATTTATCACTCTAAAGAGCAGCCGGTGGAAAAGCAGCCCCTATCAGATAAGAAGTGTCAGTCAAGATTTTAATGTAGTCAGCTGCAGCTTGTAAAGGACACATCATAGTATATCTGCAGGACGAAGCATGGTGAATGTTAAACCTCCACAGTGTGGGAATTAGCACAATGGATCCCATCTCCATATGTGATAATGGGAAACTCATAATTCTCTTACACAAACTTTAATGCCAAAAAGTTGCCACAGAGAACCACCGAGGACACAAGGGCTTCTTCTTCTAAGCTTCTGATATAGGCAGCATTAAAAGTGTTCGCTTTGAGCTGGCTGTGTGTTAAGCTTCCTCTTTGTCCCTTCATCTCGCCCCAATCAAGCTGTGTCTCAGTCAGCACCCAGTTGTTAAAATCTGGGTGGATTAAAGAGCATGAGAAAGTGCTTTTTTTAGGAAAGTGATGTTTATCCATCACTCATCTGTGTGAGTGTTAAACTTCAGATCTTCTGTTCCTCTAATGATCATTGCATGGTGGTGCATTCAGAGTCTTTGCTTTGCACGGTAGTGGGGATGTTTGATCTAAAGGCTTCTCTTTGCCCAAGATTAAATCTGAATTTGAATCATCCTTTGGGGTCCAACTGCATAGGATTTTGGCAGCAGTGCAGCAGGGACACAGAAAGTATTGGCAGGAAGAAGAGGACAGGAATTCCTCAAATAACAGAGCCCGGGAGATTTCAATAACATTCTGGGAGGAGAAGAAAATTAATTTCAAAGACAGAAAAAAAAACCCAGATTTCCTTGTGCAGTGTTAAAAATAAAAAAAGGGGAAGGATAATCTCTCTAATTAAATTCCTAGAATTCATTCAGGCTTCCAACTATTGCCAGCTTAGAAGAAGAATTGTCCATTTTCAGACCTTCTCTGATGGAGCTGTGGGTGGACAGGGATCAGACTGAAAATAAGTTCCTCAAAATTGCAAAGTTTTGACACTGCATTAAGCATAATTACACCTGTCAAAGACGACATACTACTGAAAATTTTCTGTTGCAGAGCTAATGGCAGAGGGACTCTTGCAAAACCCTCCACATTAATTTCTGGATGCCTCAGGCCTTCAGAAACTATCTTGACAGGATGACAACTTCTTGCTATGCAACAGGAGGCTCTGCTTCAACTACAGGTGGTGTGGGACCAAACACTTTGAAGCACCTTTACTTTTCTTCATCTGGAAAGGTCCAGCCTTTGCATTTTGGGATTGTCACCACTTAAAGGGATACAAGAAATATCATGTCATAAAACAACCATTTGCCAGTTAGCTCCTCTGGCCTGAGACCTCCAGTAAAGGGCAAACATTTCAACACTGCAAAGAAACATATGATGATACTGGGCTGCCTGGTAAGACAAACACATTCCCCCACTTCTCGACCCTTCAATTTACTGAAAAAAAAAGAAAAAAAGGACGTTTTCAAAAAAAAATATTTATCTTTGTATGGGGCCAAGCACAGCACTGATTGTAGCCAAAACAGCAGCAATAGCTTCAATACCACTGTCCAGTTCAACTTCTTGCCATCCCAGCAGAGCAAAGACAACGCAAAATTTCCTCCAGAACAGTAGCTTCCCTCCCCACAAAAGAAATTCAAACCAGACTAAGGTTAAGTAGGAAGCAAAGATCTGTGTCAAAGCGGAGCAGAAACCACAAGGCTTGGTACAGCTTCTCCTCAGCTCTTATACTAGTTGATCCCAGTGCCTGCCCTGCCCACATGGATATGGAAAACTGCCTTAGAGATCCTAGACAAAGATAATCTAAGCCATGTACATATGGGCATCAGCCAGAGCTAACACACAGGTGTGTCGGCATTGCCTCAGAGCCTGCTAACCACACTCAGATGAGGATTTTATTCCTTCCCAGCAGCACTTCTTTCACTGCCACACCACCACATGCTTCCAGCTCCAACTTTGCATGCTCTGAGGAGCAGGAAGGTTGGCATTCAGTGCCAAAGGATGAAATGTTGAAATCCTCATCCAGCTGAGATTAAATTAAAGGAGAAGGGATGGAGCATGCCAAACACAGTGAGGCTTAGATAAAAGCTCATTGTCTTTACTGGGAGCTGGGTTTGAATAAGAAGTTCAGGATTTGGCACACTCTGTGTAAAGCATTGCAGAATGACTGCTATGTGCATGCAGCTAGTTTTCATGCATAATATATATAGGAGCATACCATATGTTTAAGGCATCAGACAATCAGGCCAATCTTGGATGATATTATAAAGCTTTTCTACAGTGTTGCATTTGTTCTAAACAGATGCATTTCTCCTTGCCCCTCCTCCTTCCCCCAAGCTTCCCAGCCTGCCAACACTCATTTATAAGGAAACCAGGTGTCCATCTTTAAAAAAAGAAATAAATCAGTACCCAAAAGAATCTGTCCAGGAAGAAAGTAAGTGCCCATCTCTGCTATTTTTGTTTCAAACAGGAAATATGTTGATAAACAAACTAACAAACGGACAAACAAGAATCAAAACAAGAAAAAGGGAGACATGAAAACTCATAGGAATTAGGTTCTGAATTCTACAAAGCCAAATGCTAATCATGCCAGTCCCCAAATGTACAGAACAGATGAATTCAAGAACAGAAAGTGAGCCAATGATAGCAGATACGCTCTGGATGAAACATGTCCTGCATCAGTTATGAGAAAGGCTGGATGCTCTTGTCTTTAAAGTGTATGGTTTGATTTTATATTAATTCATCAGCAGCATCACAGGTCTCAGGGACTTGTCTCCACTGATTATAGGTGTTTTGCATATGTGGTTGGAAAAGAACCATCATCTGATTTGCCTCATTGCTGCTCCCCACTGTCACTGTGTTACCCTGCTAGGGAGCTGTTGGGAGACCCCACCATGCTTCAGGAGCTCGGCAGGGCCCTGGCTCAGACCCAGCAGGTGCTGGGTGTCCCACCAGCACGAGCAGCTCTGATGGCTGGGAGACAGGCCAGCATCTCCCAGCATGCTGGGTGTTGGCAGCACCAGGAAGGGATGTGAGAAAATCCAAGGCCAACCCACCTTGTGCACATCACCTTCAAGTGAGCAAGAGTAGCTCCATCCTCTTGCAGTGCTTTAGGAAACATTGCCTCCAGCAGTCCCTGGGGGACCAGCAAAACCACCTTGCATGTGAAAGCCAACAGGCTCAGCAGCAGAGCAGCTGGGAAACCCTCACATCTGGCTCCCTATCCTTCACATGGAGTTCCCTCCACTCGTGCAAGCTCTTAAGGCCATGTTTTATATCCTAATTAAACTGAAAGAAAAGGAATTGGATAACAGTCTAAAAGATTTGCAAGCTACATCTATTTCACAAAATGACTCATGTTCCCACTAGTCTAGCTCATCAGGTCCAGCACATGCTCTAATGTGTGGGACTAATAGATTTGTAACAGTGATAGCTAATATGAGTCTGTTCCGGTTACATACTTATCATGGGTCCTTGCAGGCTTTCCATCAAAGCTGCTGAATGAAAGCACTTTTTATTAAAGAACGTGGAAAAAAAAACCCTTCTTTGCCCATAAATCGCTCAGTACATTAGCCCCCAAAACAATTCACTGAGGCAAGGTCATATTTCCCTTACATTAATTTAGATCCTTGGAAAGTTCAATGAGATGAGAAGACAAGACAAAACACAAGAGGCTGTGTCTCAGCTGCCATGAATCAGCATGGCTTCCCATCAGCTGAGAATCCAACCATACATCTTGAGAGAGCTATAGGAAATATATAACAATTTCTTTACAGTCTTGGGGTCTGGTAATGGTAATCCATATGTTGCCTTATTACTTGAGAAGGAAGAGAGAGATTACAAGGACAGATGACACTTGGCAGGTGAGAGCAGCTTTTAAAGCCCCATGGGGAATAGCTCTTTTAATTTCAGCAGGCTGGGGTTTGCCCTGTGGTGTTGGGGGTCACCATGCTTAAGAGAAGAAGAAAATATTTTGTTGTTTTTGTTGTTTTCAGACAGTATTTCAGTGGGGCAAGTCCTGATGCATGTCATAGGCTGGACTGGGACACAAAAAATCAAGTCACAGAGGGACAGGCTCAAGTGAAATATAGCCAAGATGATGGTACTCTGCCTCTCAGTTCTGTCCCATCCACAGCTCCGAACAGCAAGGAAAGCTGCCAGCTCTGAGCCCTGTACCGTGTGCTGTCCCTTTGATACTGCAGCTCTCTCCATCATGTTTACACCCTTCAGATATTTTTAGGCTTTTCTTTCCACTCGCAGAAGTACACGTTGTCATTTCATAGCCTCATTTAGTGGCTTGAGCCTTCCCAACAAAAATTACTTTTTTCCTAGCATCTGCTCATTTAGTTATCAGAAGGCAGAAGGCTGGTCTGGTTGTGATCCTTCTTGCTCCCAGGTCCCATATCTGGTCTCATTGTGGTGGCCAGTACGAAGAATGTGATTAGCTTTGAGGGCAAACCAGAACCACATAGGGAAGAGGTGTTTCCTTCCCATGGCACAATTTGCCTCCATAGAAGAAGACAATTTTATTTGCAGTAATATACTATTTCAGACTGAACTCCAATTTTTCAGCCACTGGCACTTCAAGGACCCCTGTACCTTACCTGGAACCAATGGAAAATAGCTTGTCAAAACTGTTCATTTCTGATATAGTTAGAAGGGAAGAGTGTCCCCTGAAAACACCCTATGGTTTAGGATGAATAATTTTTGGTGGAGGGAACTTGATTTTTTAAAATTATTTTTATTATAAAAGCCAATCTTCTCCACAAGGAAATAAAGTTTTAATCTTCTTCACTCTGAGACCTTCTAAATCTCTTCTTTTTATGAGTTGTCTCAACTCTTTTGGATAGCATTCTTGCACATACACATATTTGGCAGGTTTACCAGCAAGTAAATATCACATTACAGTAACGGATTTGTGGGCACGATCTGGTCCAACTAGACAGACAGCTAAGCACTATAAAGAGTTCTGTCAAATAATTATTCTCACAAAATTTCATTCTCCATAGTGGTCATGTTATCCAGATCAAATCCTTGGTCCTTCCGCAAAAATTTCTTAGAACAGCCCCCTCAGGCACCATTAAAATAAGCTACCCCAGATCATGAAACAGAAATGCATTCAACTCATTATTCTGGGACGAAAAATCTGTTCCAGGCCAAATCCAATTATATACCATGTTTGTAAATTTATTCCAGAAAACGTCTGAGGCCAAATAGGTCCACATTAACCATTATGGGGCATTTCTTAGCAAAAACTCTCCTATTAGCATAGTCACTCCTCCCCATCCCACCCTTGCAATGACCTCCAACATCTGCCAGATCCCAGCTGGTTGTTGACACAAAGGTGAGAAGTTGGGTGGTTGGACCAGCATGACAATCACCCAAGGTTTGATGAGGTGTTCCCCCTTCACCCACCTCTGACCCCTGGCACTTCCCAGCACAAGAAGCAGCTCCCAGGACAGCAGCCTCACCACCAGGACCCAGCCGTGGGTTAGGACTTCACTCTTCATCAGGTATTATGCCCGTCACAGTACATGACAGGTCTTGCTGCTGTGAAATGTAATCCTGCCTCTTTACGGGCTCCGTGGGTTATGGAGGGTGGTGGGTAACCATAGAAACGACGTTGTAAAACAGCATGGGAGTTGACGTGTAATAAAGTGCTACCACTGCACAACGCCTAAGCAGAGCCCTTCAGGAGGAGTCCTTGTTGATGTGTTTGTTTGGGTTTGAGCAGGGATGTCCTGTGCAGAAAGTCAAGCATGGGCCAGAGGATAGAGTTAGCATGGGAAGGCTAGTACCAGCCATTAATACAACTCAAAGACCCCTAATTAAAGCCCAGAAACCCATTATATTTGCACACTTTCTCATTCAGTTTCCGAAAGGAGCAGGTGATGCTGAGCTCTGCTCCATGACCCCACACAGCTTTGAGGCTGTGTTCACCAAAATTTCCTGTGAGAACATGTAGGACACTGCAAGCCCATTCAGACTTTTCTAGTGGAAATTTTCTCTCTTCTTGGCTTGTTCATGTATGGAGAACACACTTCTGATTATACAGAAATACTTAAACATGAGATAACTTTGAAATAGTGGTATTCACTAACCTAGAGCAACCTGCAGAAGCAGGTTTACAGATCAACATCATATAAATATCCTCTTCTATTCTGTCAAACAGAAGATGAATGCTCACAGTGCTCATGTACATCACACCAAAGAGTTTTCAGTTTTAACACTGAGCTTCCTTGGCTTTCTTTCAGGACATTCCCATGAACCTCAGTATACTGTGGGGACTGAAGAAGGTACAACTATAAAAGTCATGGCTTTAAGAGGAGAGACAAAGCAGATTCTCTTCCTCTGCTTTCATTATTCATCTGCACTGGGGACAGTCACCTTTTGGACCTGAGATTTCAGCCCAGCATTGTTCCTTCTCTTGCCATTTCTACACCTTCAGCAGTAGAAAACAGTGATGCAAGCACAGCACAGTCCTATGCTGATACTGGTTTCTGTCTGTGAATTCTCCTACACACAGGACATGATAATAAATCATACACAGTGCACACTGATCGATTCTGCCTGAGTAGTATGTTGGTCTCCAGGGCAAACAAACCAGCACTTAAATAAAGTTTCCTTGCTCAGTGTGCTACGCTGCAATAAAAAAAGTTCTTCTGCATCCCAGACAGGTCATTTAGCCTCCTGTGCAAGGAGAATGACAAAAAGATACACATGTAGGCATTAGGAAATGCTCCCACCTGACGTTCTCAAAGTGAGCTCTCCAACAGCTCAACATTTCCCCTGTAGTTCTCCTAATAATTAATGGAAAAACAGAGTCCTCTGGGGAAATTGTCACTGGGTAATTAATAAAAAATGAAAACAAGTGAGCAAGAAGAAAGAACAGGGATGTTGCAGAAAGCCTGCAAATTGAAAGAGGCGGACTCACAGTTGTGATCTCCTTCCCAGTCTCAGAGGGAACTTAATGTGTGCTCCATGTTCCTCAATGGCTCACTCAGGACTCTCCACTTCTTACATTCACACTTCTGAAACAAGAGACACTGTGATGGAAATGTTCACACCCTGCCACTTTTCTCAATGGCACTGCACAAACAGACCTGCTTGAACAGGTGGGGAATAGCTGTCAAGGACAAATCTCAAGAGTCCAGCAGGGATCTATTACCAGGTGATCACTTGAAAATAAAGCTCGCTGTTTGTTTTCTACCTGTGGATTCAATCTGTTTATCATTTTGATGTAAGCAGAGCATTAAAACCCAGAAAAGAGGTCCTTTCTCTACCAAAGCAGTGATGAAATATCCTTTTGTCTTAGTATATCTGAAATACGTTTCCAAAGAGCAAACACTCAAGCACATTAATCTGACAGCTGTTACAGCAGACTAGAGTTTAAAAAAGCTCTAAACTTCCAAGGTCAAAATTGATGTCCTGTTGGGAAATGGGGTTGAGAAACCATTGCTGGAAATGCCCATCTCCCAGCTCTGTCTCCACCTGCAGTTTGCCAGCCTGAGTGCCTAAGTTATCACAGATGCTGGGGAGTCCTGAGAGGGAAGAGGATGAAGATGGATGGTCTTATGATTAAGCCAGAAGACAGGGATTCAAGGGATCTGGCATCACTTATAGACCTCCTGTGCTGACTTTGGGCAAGTCAATTAACCTCTCTGTTCCTCTGCTTGCCATCTGTAAAATGGAGATAAGAGACTTCCCTACAGCACAGGAGTGTTCAAAGGAGACTTGTATGTTTGACAGATGCTCTCATCCGATGCCAACAGGAGTCATGAGATTTCATTGACAGGAGAGTGATGGAGTGGAGAAGACCCATTGCCATTTGGAGTTATGTAGCTTTGTGAAAACTCAATAGGTATCTGTTCTGCTTCCCTTGCCACCTCCTTCACACCTGTCTGTCTTACAAGGCACACATGCTCTCTTGACCAAGCACTGGCTCTGATACCAGCTGTGGGAACCCACAAGTCTCATAGGATGACCCCATGAGACTGAATTGTATCAGTGAGGGTTTTGCCATTGAAAAAAACTAATGGGAGTCTCAGAAAAAAGCCATGGAGAGGTCAACCCTGTCTTACCCCTGTGAGTGTGGAAGTACCTGAGGTGAAAGTCTCTGCTGCTCTGGGTCACACTGCCTTTGTGCCCACAGAGCATCCAGATTAATCCCCACTCGTGGAGGGGCATCATGCCCATCACAGCAATGCTGGCCTGACCTGTGCATCTCTCCCACCATGCTACAGGGACTTACTAATCCCCCTAAAACCTTTACATCTCTGTCAACAAGGAAACATAATTTGCCATTATGTTTTTTGATTTCTGATTGGAGTTTTTTAAAACAACAGGAAAGCATTCCTGTGCTTTCACAGGAAATGTTATATTTCCCCTTCCAGTTTCACAAGACTAGTTAAAGCATCTAATCCCAACCCTGGCAGAGCCCTCCTGACCCTTCTCTGCAAGGCTCAGGGGAAGGATTTCTTTCCCTCTCCTGTTGAGTTTGTGGTGGGTTTTTTTCTTGTATTAAAATCCTATAGTGTTATTAAAAGGAATTGTTCAGTTCCCTTAATTGGCTCAGAAGATAAATTCTTCCCTCAGCCCGGGGGGTCATGGCCATCAGCAGCTATTTATTAGCTGCATTGATTGAGAAGAACAGCCTTTAAATGGAAATAAATTGAATTCTATGGCAAATAGGATTCCATACAGGCTATTAATGTAAGACAGAGAGCTTAACAGTTTTATTTCATATTTATTTGCTCCCCTTCTCAGTTCCTAGCTGTCCTCACACTTACAGCTACTTCCAATGTCTTCCACCAACCATTCCCTCCTCACCATGGGGATTTCCTTAGTTACGTGGGTGAGAGCAGGCACAAGGGTGATGATGATGATGATGGAGATTTGAATGAGCTCAGGAAGGCTCCAAATCAGGTCCCTGGGAGCCAGTGGGGGAAGTAGGGCTGATGAGGAGCAAGATGAGACGTCGACATGCATGCACAATAGAAATGAGAGTGGGAGCAGAGATCTCCTACTCTCTCTGGGGAATGTTTATTATATTTTTACCTTCTCCACTGCTCAGAAATTGTCTTTGCCATCCCCTTGTCGGCTCCAGAATACATTTCATGGTGCTCACCTTCATTACAGTGTTTAATTGCTTGAGATTGTTACTTGTAGGCTGCTAATTTATTAAAACCAGATCTTTCTTATTACTCTGCAGCCCAGAAGAATCATTGTCTTCTATTAAAGGCAGTAGTGCATGCCCATTTGTCTTTTTTCTCTGGTCACCTTTTAATTGCAGCCCACTGCTAAGATGCAAAACTCCCCCCTATCAGCTAAGCATCCTCCACCAGGTGGGTTAGGCTGAGAAACACATGCAGGAGACAAACTCACTGAGGGTGTGAACAAATAAAACTGCTCTGGTGTCCATGGAGGAGTGTGAGATTGCACTGGGGACACACAAAGCCCCTGAGCTGTCCAGGTCACATTTCTCCAGATGGGACAAAAAGTGAAGTCGGGGACTCCTGACACAAATGGTCACTGGAAGCATCATGCAGACCAGATCTTGCCAAATATGATGATGGATCCCCATATCATCCAACAGAGCCAACACTGTCCCCGCTCAGCTAAGTACAGAAAGATCTTCCTTGGTCATATAAGCCATCTTTTGAGTCAAACACATCCCTCAAAGCCAGACACTTGCACCACCACAAGCACAGACGGGACTCTCATACCAGGAGATATATATATAGAGAGAGATACAGATATAGATATACACATAAATGCCTATCTCCATATATCAGGTGGTATGGTATGATACAGGTCAGAAGCTCCCTACTTCTTCTCAACCATCATCTCTCCAACAGGTCCATCCATCTCTGAAAGGCTGCCCAGCTGCCTTCATCATGCCCTGACTTTGAACGACTTCCTTGGCAGTCCCATGCACACATCCAGTCTAACATGGAGAAGAAGCATCCCTTAAAGCAGTGCCTGAGCCTGGTTTTCAAACTCCTAAAGAAAGGAAGTCACAAAAAAATTGGAGCAAGAAAATCACCATATATTTGAGATACTGCTAAGCAGCACTGGGGGAGTTATCTGTCCCTCTCAGACTGTTTTCTGACATCCTGCCATCCCAAGAGGCAGATACCTCTCAATACATTACAGGGTCAACAACCCACACAGCCCCCTTGTGTCACAGCACTGCCCATGTTTTAGACAAGAGAGCATCTCCCCCGAATTCAGGTGCCTCTCATATTCATCCTCACCAAGATTAGGCACTGAGGTCCACGGATGTACAAGTCCAAACTTAGGATAAAGCCATCACCAAATGCTGGGGTGGGGTACTGGATCCAGGCCAGCTGGGAGATGCCTTGTGAGATTTCCAGCCTGCTGTCAGGAGGACTCAGAAATCTGAATCCTCCTATGATCCACCAATGCTCCATGATGCACCCAGACCGCCCATGGCACTTTTCACAAAAAATGCAGAGGCAGAGGTGGAGGCAGAGGTACAGGTACAGGCAGAGGCACAGGTACCAGCTCTCATTACCCACCAACTGGCAATTACAACAGCATAATTACAGGAGTAAAACAACTTTTTTTATCTCCTAAACAGTTAGCTCATTTTAGCACTCTGTCTCCAAGTGCTAGATAATAACAGGATACAAAGCAGGTGGTAGCTTTCTGTATTCAAAACAGTGTGGGTGCACCTGTGATTGTAAAGTGGAGAGTTGCTGCTCCAGATTCCCAGTCCTGGAAGTGGTGAGACTGGAGGTAGTGGTATGAGTTGTAGGTTAGACTGGGTATGGGGATTTCTCAGGAATACAGATCTGGGGCAGCTAGACTAGCTGCCCTGGTGCCTGTGGACTGGCTTTGACCTACATCCTTTGAAGCTCTGGTTCCCTGTTCCCCAAACAGCCTGCGTTATTCTAGGACTGCTTTGCTTTTACTGAGGTACTTGATTTATTTTAAGTGCAAATGTCCCAGGTTCTAATCTGAGATCTGCAAACAGGAGCACACAGCAAAAGACAGACTTACAAAGATGCAAAAAAACCATTTCGTTTAGATTAAACAAGGCCGTTATTGTGTTTTAATATAGGAATTGATTATTCTGTGTATTGAGCTTAACAGCTTAGATTTGTATCTATTTCATCACTGTTAATCTTTGATAAATATGTTTTTAATAATCTCTGGGTATTTATTGAACATAAAACTGTCATGTGAAATTGAGAGTAAGATCGCTAAAGATACTTATTATACACTACTTCAACACAAATTCATTATTAAAAACCTTTCACTGAGGCTTACTTTTAACCACAATATAACAGATGTGCATACTGCATAGTTAATCTGTAATAAATATATTTGCAATAAACTATTGATAGTTAACCTGCAGAAACTATCTTAATAAATATGAAACATGGAAATGGCTAATGGACAAGCTGCTCTTTTAAGCTCTGTCAAACACTTGGAGGATGTGGGGTGAGAAGGAGGAAAGCTGTGGCCCAGTAGAAGGCAGTTCATTTATCAGTCCCAACAGACCTCACCTACCCTGGTCACTGGTCTCATTTGCTGTTTCAATCCCCAAATCTCCAGCCCCATGTTCTTACAAGGGTCTGTCATTTGATCTCAGTTCTGACTCAAATTAACATTTGGCCCCAGAGCCATCTGTACAACTCCAGTGGGCTGTGCCATATAAAGGCTGTTAATTCAGCTCCTGGTGCCCTCAACTGGTGCCCTGTCTGCCCAATAGTTTTGTAAAGGGGATAAGCATCCTCAAGGGATCTGGAGCAGAGCAGAACCCATACCCCTGTGGTGGTAAAACACACGCTTTGTGAGGATATGGATCAACAGAGAAGCTCAAATGAGGAGATTTCATCTTTGAACTCAGCAGTGGCCACCAGATGCCTTTGACACACAAACTAGACAGGAGTCTAACTCCAAGCCATCAGGGGCAAAAGACTTGACCTGCAGTGCTGCTGAGACCCCCTGGGATACTCTCAAAGATGTGGTTGTCATTTTTGTATCACTTAATGACTGAGGTTAGTTGCAACAAGCCAACTCTAACAGATATGCACAAAATTTCCCTCCCAGCACTAATCAAATGGGAGAAGAGCAGAGTAATTCCTCCCATGTCCTCTCCTCTGGGTCCTGACCCATTTGTTATATTGCCACTCACACAGGCCCTGTAAACCTTCCTGTAGGCCACCATCTGATTCCTATGTATTGCAGAGAGCCAAAGATCTTAATGTACAACTTTTAATTGAGCTGTATCATCTGCCACAAACATGAAATTAATGGTCCTACATCATAATCATAAATTCATACATAACCCCATGCACCAGCAAATAACTCTTTGCAGTGATACTACAATGGTAAGCTGATTTGCAAGAAGCGCATGCTACCCAGGAATCCTAATTAACCAAATTAACACCATCACTTCAAATCATGTCCCAGCAGTAGGACATTTCCGATTGGCCTCAGGCTGGAGCAAAGCAGCCAAATGAAAACCTGACAGCATCTCCATGGGTCCAGCAGCCCTGCCCTCTGCTGAGGGAAATATCTGGTGCCCATCCATGCACGCAAAGAAGGGGACAAAAGTCTCATGAGCATTTGTAGGCACTGACCCAGTGGCACAGTGACGTCGTGCAACAGAGAAGCAGCTCTCAGCTCCTCATGTGCTTCCCTAAAACCAGCAGCATCAGGAACCCCTTCCTGCCATGCTGGATTCCTCCAGGGGGTTGTAATACTGCCAAATCCCCTTGGAGAGTGCCAAATGTTGCTTTGGATGAGCCAAGCTATGGGTCTGGGATCATAGAGCAGAGATGGTAATAGGAATACTCTCCCCAAACCCATCTCCCTGAACCCACTTGTTTGCACTGTGACTTGCCCAAGCTGTTTAGAGCTCAACACCTCTTTTTTTTCCCCCTTCTGGGTAGTCAGGGTTTTCTATTTCTGCCATGGGAAAAACAAGTTGCTATTTTGGGAGCATGTGGGATTCAAGCTCACAATGGTCTCAGCACACCCTGCATGAAAGATGAGATCCACAGCCTGTGCGCCAGAGTGACTGGCTCATGCCTCTATGCATTCAGCCTGAATGGAAGGGTGGCCCAGTCCCACTAGGGTCCTCAGGCTGGGGCACTGAATGGCCTTGGCTCCCAGGCACAGGGCCCAGAGCTCCCATCCCTGCTCTGAAGTGATGCTCCAAAAGCTGGGGTGGGAACTTTGGTTCAGAAAGAAAAGCAGGCTTCTACCAGAAGTGGGGTTCGAACCCACGCGGGCATGTGCCCATTGGATCTTAAGTCCAACGCCTTCACCACTCGGCCATCCTGGTGGGCTATGGGCTCTCCCCTGGGCCACCACCTCCTCCCTTGAGGGTACACACCTCACCAAGCCCTTGAGGTCCCAACCCAAGACACTTCTCAAGCCCAGCGACACCATTCTCTCCTCACGGCTTCCTTTAATGTCCCCAGTAACTGATGGAACACCTCACTGGGAGACAGAGGGTCTCATGGACCATGGAGGATGGCACAGACCTTATGTGCCACCCTAGCTTCTCATGCAAGGACCGTAGTCACTGGTGATGATGCCAACAGGGATCCTGGAGCAGGAAGGACATCTCTGGAGGGTCTTAGCCTGACCATGTTGGTTCCTCAGGGAAAGGGAGTAGCTCTGACATCCTGGCAGCTCTCAGCCAGACATAGCACACAGTTAAGGTGTGCTTAACTGCCTTGCACTCCCGGTCCCACTCCTCACCTGCTCCTGTCTGCATATGGGAGTCTACTAGGGCATTTAGCTGGGAAAGACAGTATTGCAGGAGAATGTTCATTTTTCCTTTGGGGTGAGGTCTGGCTTTTTTCCATCATCTAAGGAAAAGAAAAAAACACCCAAACACCTCTATTGAATCTCGTGGGATTCAAACCCACAACCCCCACATACCTATGTGCAGGAGGTCTTTAGCCTTTAAGCTACAGGAGCCTGATAATTTCTGAGTCTGATTTCAGCTACTCTCACTCTTCCCAGACCAGGAGCCTCACACAGTGATGCTATTGCACAAAGAAACCCTGCCAGGGCCTTTCACCAGAGGTTTCTGTATGCTGGAGATAAACTTGGCCAAGCGGTCCTGGTCCTGTCCTGCTTCAAGATGAAAGCAATTCCCTCCTTGCTTCCCCAGCAAGCTGATGACACTGCCCTGGAGTATCTTTGCTGTTCAGAGGGCTTGTGTTTGGCTGCTGCAGAGGTGAGAGGCACTGACCAGAAAAAGGGACGTTTCCAGGTCTCAAAAGAGAGTAACACAGCACTCCTCAACCTGGAGGAGTCAGCCCGGCCTCCAGAGATAATTCACAGGTAGAAGGAAGCAAGGCAGAAGGACCTCAGGCATCCCATGGGAGGATGCTGCAGGTCTTCAGCTCAGCACAGGACTACATCAATATATTCACATGCTGCTGGGAGGAAAATTCACCTCCTTAGGTGTCAAGAGAGGACAGCAACTTCCCATGTTTCCCTTTTACCCTTTTTCTTACAGCCGCAGCAATCTGCCGTGCTGGTCTGTGTGTGCAGAATCACAGCACAGCATCCCTGGATGCCTCCAGCTGCAGCACCCACATTAATATCAAATGAAGTCATGCTCACAAAGGGTGTTGCGCTCGCCAGCTCCCGAGGAATCTGCTCCTAATGAGCGACTTCAAAGCATTAATGAGCTTGCAAAGCTCTCCTCTTCGTTTACAGAGCTGGATCTCACACGCTTGGCATTAAGACAGGGGTCACCCATCAGCAGAAGAGAATGCATGTGCATGTCGGCGAATATAATATATTTGTCATCCTCTAAGAAGCAAAGATTAATCGTGCCCTCCCTGAAAGAAGTTTTTACGCCACATCTGCTCTTCACAGCATGGAGAGAAGGGACCTGCCCGCAAGGATGTCCATGACCCACACTGCTCAGATCCCCATAGTGCCCAGCGAGCCCAGCTTTGAAGTTAACAACCCACCTTAACCCTTTGGGTCCAGGGTGGGAAATGCTATTTGAATTGGCAGCCCAAGAGATGAATAATGTGGTGGAATTTCATTCCAGTGAAGGTTTAGTGCATGCATGGAGGGAGTTGTATGCACGTGTGAGAGAGCAGGTTTGACTGATGCATCCTGCTCTGTGGCATCCTTCCAGCACAGGCAAGGAAAGGAGATTCTGGCTCAGAACAGCAAGGGGTACACAATGTGCCTGCTGCTCTCTCCAGGGACCACTCTCTCCTAGCCACAACCAAGCCTCCCCTGACACATAAATCTCTGTGTTGGGACAGCCTCCCGTGCCTGGCTAACAGCCCAGTTGCACCCATTTGAGGAGCTGAGACAATCCATCCTGCTGAGCTGGGAGGTGGCCATGTAAACAAACTGTGTGAAGGAACCAGAGCCAGCCTGAGCACAAACCTGCTGCTGGGACTGTTTGCCCGTCCTCTGAAAGCCCCTCAGCCTCTTCAGCCTTTCCAGAGCCCTCTTGCTGGCTAGTGTTTGTGCTGCTGCAGAGAGTCTTGGACGAGGCATGGGGCAAGGAGATAAAGACTTGTTCTTGCATCACTGCTGACAAACCTTCAGAGAACCTCCATGTACAGTCTACAGAGGCACTGGTGTGGGGGCAGCTTAGCTTACCTTGCCTTGTTCAGACTTAACATGATGCATATTCAAGGGTGCCACTGGCACAACTTGTCTGTATTTAAAAACACAGTCTCAAGAAGATGCTTCCCAGAGTCTGCCATGGCTGTGCATCATCCATGAGGTTGGTTGGCTTTATCTGCAAACCTGCACAGAGAACTGGCTGGGTCTGGAGTCAGCCTTGCCTCTGGGAGGGTTGTAATATCAGCTGAATTACCTGTACGGTCTTGGATGCCTCCTATGCAATCCCAAGCCAAGCTGGCTGTAAACTTGCTTGCAGTATCCCCATAAAATGTCAGCTTGAAGATGACATGGCTACAGGCTTTCAGAACACATGTTCTGAAAGAGGAAAACAATGATGTCCTGAAGTCAGAAAGGTGTCATCCTTTGCTTCAGAAACACATTGGCAACTGGAACGTAGTTTCTCACCTTTTCTCCCTTCAAAAGCAATCTTCTGGCACTTGGTGTCTGTCACAGTAGGTCTGTGTTTAATTCAAATAGCCACTGGAGGTAACTCCATCCCACATGTTAATACTGCAGATGGAGAGTCGCTTATTGGTAATTAAGACAAAGAAAAAAAATTCAAACCCTTAAAGTTATGAGCAAGGTAGAGTAAAAATAATACTTCAACAGATTTCAGGCCAAAACTGCTCCACTTTACTGATGTGGGGGCAAAATAAATCTCTACATCATTGCTTTAGAAAATAGTTGGAAAACAGGAAGAGTAGGACAGGATTCTCCTTTGTGCTTCTCTTATGCCCTTTCCCTGCTATGACCTGAATGGTTGGCAGCCCTACCAGGGTCATCTTAGGTTAAGCACGAGATGACAGCTTGGCTTCACCTTGTTCAATAGGCCTGGGGGAGAAACTTCATGCTGCTTATAGCAACAGGGCTCGTGTGTTGTGTTCATGTAGCAATTAATGAGGAAGCTCCTTGGACTTTGTCAGATTTTAAATACACCATTGTTGTCCCACACATGACAGTAAACCACCACATGATGAGAGAAGCTGGAATTTGTTGACAAAAAGAAGAGTTTAACGGGGTAACATTACTATTTAGCTGGTCCTCAGTAGGTTTAAGAACAAACAGGCAAGTAAGCACAGAAGACCACTCTTTCTTCCTGGTTTTCTTCCCTCTTGAGAGGCAGTTCAGGAAACAAAGCCAGCCTCACTTTGTGTTCAGAGGGTTTTCTTTACAGAATGGCTAGAAAATACATGTTGTATTGCTATGGGTGAAAGCTTATACTCCACAGAATTTGACATAATGCCCTGCTGCTTGTTGGCTCAAGTCAGCCCCTGTGGAACTACAAACCTTATGGTGCTCTGTAGCTCAAGAGGAAAGGTTTTCCATGAAGCTTGAAAATACTGGTGTTTGGCCAGAAAACTGAAGACCACTTACTGTGGGCATACAGACTCGATTAAAAACCAGTGGAGTTGTGCAATTTCTGGAGGTTATTTATCCCAGAGGGAAAATACGTTTTCTTTGTTGAGTAAGTTCTTTCACAAAAACCAACAAAACCCCTATCAAACCGAAAGCAATGCAAGTACCAGAGCTGAAGTAGTAAGTAATAGAAAATAATGGATTTGCCTACTTTCTCCTGCTCAGGAATGGTGTCCCAGATGTTCACAATTTTCCACAAGCTATTGGTAATCTAAATTATTCTCCCAGTTATTTTTCACAAATATTTCTTGGACAACAGACAGTTTCTCAAAAAATTAATCTTGAGGGTTCAAAGTACCCAGGATTTGCATCACTGTTTCTGCTTTGGTTCTGAACGGGCTCATAAGATGTCAGGAGTGAATGGTGATGGTTCAGCATTTCAAAGTCATCACCTATCCACATTCAAGTATCCCCACAGATGTTCTGGACAGAACACACATGTAGATCATCAAGTCTTTATCTTCATTCAGTCTGGACTAGATTTTGTCCATCATGGTCCCACTACTCCCTACCACTGTTCCGTGCCTCTTCCAAACACTACCGGTTACAGCACAGAGAAAACGAGTCACAGCTGTGCAAAAGAGAAAGCTCAAGAACACATAGAGGATCACAGTTCTGTGCTACTGATGCCTCAGATGCTGAGTGCCCAAACCATGAAGTCATAAAGCGACATGACGTAAATTAGACATTCACTGCATGCTCGTCTGTTCTTGCCTAATGCAGTCAGCCAGTTTTTCTACAGTCATTGCAGAGAGAGAAATTTGGCCTATCTTGACTTGAAGCATATGATCCCTTCCAGTCCCACTCTTCATACCTGAATTAAAGCATGTATTGGTCACCAGATGTGTGTAAACCAGACTATTAAAGTCATTCCAAAATCACACAATAAAAATTTATGTGTTACATACTTTTGGCTGCCTTTTCACATGACAGAGGAGTTAGCTGTGGTAAACAACTGCTCAGTGGAGAACTCCATCCCTTCTGGGGTCATAACTTAGGAAGTACTGCAGCAGCCATCCTCTGAATCAACCCAGAGGGGAAAACAAGGTGACTGAGTTACACATGGACAAATATCAACAGAAGAAGATTGCATTTGTCAAAAAAGGTTCCTACAAATATTTACATAGCTTGGACAAAAATGTTGGAATGAATGGGAAAAACCTTTTGCACTCCACCTGCAGCATCAGCAGTGCCCATTACTGCTTGTTAACTCAGTGGGGAAATGTAGAGGCGACATATCAGATCATAGATGTCAAGGTGCATCTGCATGAATTCCTAAAATGACATGTGTTCTTTAGCCCAGAGCTTGGCTCCAGGCTAAGAGCTAAATTTGATGTTCTCTGAGGCTAAAACTTCTTCAAAAACCATTCTGGGTTAATTAGGGAAGGGAAATTTTGGCTGCAGTCTGTACAAGAAGATTGGCTTGGGAAATGGTATGAAAGTCGCGGTTTTTGCAAGAGCAAAGCGAAAGAACAGACTCATTTCTAAAAGCGCTTCACCTAAGAACTTCAGAAAAGTGCAGAACTTCACTGAAATACAATAAAAGACACTGCCTAAAAGCAGAACATCTCCTTTGGCTCCACATACCCTCTCCCAGAGGCACCACATCA
>NW_008653167.1:28595-30642 GCF_000695815.1 Acanthisitta chloris
ATAGTTTTATTTTTAGGCTTCTCATATTTAATTCTCTCCTTTTCCTTACGTAAGGTGCTTGGAAAGGCTGCAGTGTCAAACAATAATTACATCAGAGAAAATTTAGAATCCATAGTGTTAAAACGAGTCTGCTCTTGACAAGTGAATGAATGTAGGAAGTGAGGGGATACAGTTATATCGAGGAGAGCACCCAACCGGCATCTCTTGTGGGCTGGGGGCACCCACCTTTAAATGTCAGCAGGCTCAGCTTGGAGCACATTGGTGTGTGCCTGCATTAGCATGGTCTTAAACGCAGACGCATGTTCAGGCAGTGCTATCAGCAGGTACATGTCTCTCCCCATGAGCAACCTTGAGGTATGCTTAAAATGCAGGTTTGCCATCCTCTTAACAACCTTGGGTGGGCTAAAGTGCATGTGACTATAACTGTAGCTTCACCTCAGCTAAGGAACACGTATTGCTGGTGCCAGGATTCACCACCATGACCACTATTAGTCTGCTTACACCAGAGCTGAAAGAAGAAAAAGACCTGTCTGCTTCATCCAGTCTGTGTTTCTGAGGATATGGGTACCTACTTCAAACAGGATTCCAACACCTTTATAACTTATCCCCCACCATCTGTGCTAGAGTAACTGGATATATATCTGCTGTGTTAAATTAAATTATTTTAAAATTAGAACTCAAACCAACACAACACTGAATTTTGGACTATGCCCAAGTATTGCCACTGCCAGGGTGTTAAAGGAACCCACTGGTGATATTCTCCAAATACCTGAGTTGCATTTTCCTACAAATAATCATTTCTGGTGAATTTGATCCTCCATCCATGGAGGCCATGTGGAAATCACTGATGACTGAGGCTGCTATGGGTGACCAAAAACTTTTGGAAAGACCAGGGAAATATTTTCCTCTCTGAAAGAAAGCACTGACTGCCTTACAGTGGACTCTAAGTAGAAATATAAAAATGCTGACAGGTATCAGTGGGACTATCTGTCATGCAATGTCTAAAATCAGGTTGTGGTGAAGAGTAGGTGAATAGAGTGAGCTCACACATACTACATACAAGAAGTTTTCTAGAGATAACAAGTTATGGAATATATATATTTTTCCCCATATGGGTTCCCAGCTGGACTTCTTTGCTGTCTTGGAAGAGACCAACTTGCTAAAAACATCAATAATGTCAAGATCCAGGATTCTCCTAATTAGATGGGACCTTTGAAGAGAACTGTTGAAAGCTGAAAGCTTACCTGCTTCTGTGAGCTTCCCATTACCTGATAGAGGGCACCAGGACCATGTGCATTGCTGTTTCCATATCTGGCCCTCTTTTTCATGTTCATGCTATCAAGGAGAAGGAAAAGAGGCTCGTAGCAGAGAAGCATGGGGATGAAGGAGGGCAAACCTGTGAAGTCTCTGCTGGTCGCTCCACAGCTTCAGCTCCAGGGCTTTTCCTCATTCCCATCAGCTTGCTCCTGTTCTTCCAGTTTTGTTCCTCCTGCTGAGCAGAGGTCTTTGAGGGGCAAGGCCATCTCAAGGTGGAGCTGGCCACCAGAAGACTACAACACAAGCATGCTATCCCAAACTGTGTGGCTGATGGCTTCCTGGGAAACTGGAATAGAAACTTCTAAAGCTAAAAAGACAGAAAAAAAAAGTAGTTCTTCAAATTTCTGCTATTTCTCTGCAACAAAGAGTTTTTTTAAACTCAGCTTTCAGAAGAGCACCAGTGAAATTAATACTAAGCCCCTCTGAAGTCCTGTGGACATCAAGCACTTCTCTCCTGTGGCTTTTTTCAGAACTCCTGATCATAAACAACAGACAGACAAATGCTAACATATTTCATTCTTCATTTTCTTCCTTTTGGTTGGATTTTTTTGTGTATGTTTCAGTTTTTTTAGAGTAAGATATAGGCTTTCTTCTGGGATTTACAGCCTGACTTTGTAATAATTAGGCAAAGTAAATCATGTGGAGATTTTTTATTATCTGCTTTAAATGTAGAGGTTTGGAAAGTAGACAATTAAATTATTACTATTTTGTTGCACAGCTGTGTTAAAGC